>NW_024582676.1:388848-512279 GCF_018398535.1 Haplochromis burtoni
TGCGTGCGTGTGTGTGTGTGTGTGTGTGTGTGTGTGTGTGTGTGTGCGTGTGTGTGTGTGCATATATACAGACCCTGGACAGAAAGCAGCAAGGCAGAAGCGATCTATGTGTGTGTTCATGTGTGAATTTTGCCATTTCCACTGTTGCTTTTTTGTGAGTTACAAAAACATAGGAGCCTCTGTGTTTGTGTACCACTCGTATCAGCCCTGCTGATAACAAGCACCTTTGCCAACTTCAGAAAGTTTCGGTGTGTGCGAAGATATATGAAAAAAACCCCCAACAACTTCAAAACCCTGTCAGATTTTACTGTTGCCTCTCAACCACATTCGCTGTACGCAGACGTCTGCATTTTTGGTGCAGAATTCAAGTCCAAAACAGGTCTGAAGTATTTGTCAGCCCATTTCCACCTGAAACTTGCAAATGAAAAATGCTATATGGTAATGATGTGGCTGGAATCCAAAGACCATCTGGCAAAATGTAAATCAGAAAATGGATCAGTGACTGACTCCGCTCTCTTAACATAATTCCATTTAGTTAAATGCCGAAATGGGAACTGATTGAGTTTGGCCAGTAGAGAAAATAACAATTACAATTTTGGGAAATTTTGAGATCACCATTAATCAACACTAAAGTGACTTTCCTTGAATTGTGAATATGATGAAACATGAACAAATTAGTGAACTAAAGGGAGGAAAGGGAGTAAGTTTGGGCTTTTAGAAACAAGAAAAAGCCTCTGGTGCTGTAAAGGAAAGGTGTACACCTGATTTATAACCGAGAACAAAGGAAGACTTTCACTGTGAAATACCTCGATTATTACCTCGATTATCTTTTTCATAAATGTTGGAACTGGGAAAGATTGTTCCGGTACAGAGTGGACCGGAAATACACACTGAATTCAGAATAATAGACTTTATTTTTCCCATTGCACTCACGGGCTAGTGATCATTCCTGTGATAACAAGAGCCATGCACTGAACTGTTGATCTGATACCAGGATTAAACTCCTAGTTGGAAACAAAATTGTAAGGAAAAAAAAAAAGATTTGCCAGCCCCAGTGTGCAGGGCACCCTTGTGATTACATAAAACTGTATCAGTGTAAAATGAAACTTTAAATTTACAAATATGGTCTAAAACTGAGAAATAGTCACAGAGAAATAGTCATTTTTCAGACTGTCCTGACAATAGTGAAACAGAACTAGATGTCTTAACATTCCTGAAACTTGCTCAGTGACACTTCAGCAGGCCATTTTAGTGCTCTGATTTAAGTCATAATGTACCATAGTGTTTAGATAATCCTATTTTTATTCCTAAGGGAAGTAGAATTTAGTCTGATGTCCTGGGACAGAGTCTCAGTGGAGCGGTACCTGGTCTTTTGGGAACCGACTGCAAGTAGGTCTGTGCTCAATTTTTAATTCTGTTTCATTATTGCTATTGAGAGCTTTAACACATTTGCTTAAAATCAGTCTCCATCTTTTTCCGTGGTGTCTCAATAATAGCTCGTTAGCAGTCATGTATGGATTTTCTCTCTCTCTCTCTCTCCCTGCATTGTGTGAGTCTGTCCACTTTTTTTCTTATTCTTTTTTTCCCACTTTCCTCTGAAGAAAACATCATATATAAAAGAGAGCTGCTGGAGGGAACTTCCTCCTTCCTGTTTGGTGACACCATGAAAACATTCACACACACACAGATGCACACACATACCCCCAAGAGCTCTGCAGCAGATAAAAGAGCATCTCTGTCTAAGTATCTAGAAGCATGTGTGTGTGTGCCTGTGGATGGGTGTTGCTCTACTGATGGGAACAAGGGATGGGAGGGAATGTATTGGGGGGGGGGGTGATGAGAAGCATCTCTCTGTAGATTAGGACAGATTGTTTTTCCAATAAAAAAAAAGGAGAACTTTATCTTCTTTCTCTCTGTTTTTTGTCCCTGTGAGAGAAATAGGCTTTCAGGGTCAGCTGTGGGAGAGGGACCGCAGGGTATGTGGATGTGAAAGTAAAGCCTCTTTCATATGCATATTAAAAAGAGACCAAAGTTGCTACTTTTTTCCCAATTTGAACCCTACACTTTTTAAAAAATTAAACGTATTGACAATGCCGAAGTTGAAAACGGGGTTTTGCATTTTCTTTCTTTCTTTTGCCTTTCTTTCTTTCATTTCTACATCTGCCGCTATCATAGCAATTCCATACAGTTCTGCTGTCACACAGAAGATCCATATCTTCTAATACCTGGTTATCTCAGAGAGCTTTGGGACCCTTCCAACAGTGTGCTAGAGGTCGTACATGTGTGTGCATGTTCAGTATGCAGGATGTGATCGACATCGTAAATCCATGCCGTGTCTCTCTGTGGATCTGACTTACAAACTGACCTGAATACAGAAGCTCACACAGTGTGCACCAGAAGCGATTGTGATATGTCAGTAAAATAATTCAAAAATGGTACAGCTTCTTAAAAACAGCATTAATACTACTACAGTGGTCACTGAAATAAAGAGGTAACAAGAAATCGGTGATTGTTGATTTGAAATTAGGTGCAGCTGAGATTTCCAATTAAGTCTAACTCTTGTCTATGTACAAGAGCTGTGAGACTTTCAGCACAACTATAAAGGATACAGGAGGAACAGTGATCAATAATAAAATGCATTTGGCTGCCATTGCTGCATCTCTGTAATGAGGACCTACAGAGCAGCTCACCCAATCACAGCTGCTGTGGCTGTCAGGAAAATGCCTCATGAATAAGTACAGGCTAGCGAGATATCTGCAGAAGCTTTGGAGAAGGCTAACTTTCCAGCATGATAATGATATAGAGCACACTGCAAAAATCACACAAAGGTTTCTAACAAAATGACTCAGACCCGGTTTGTTGCCTGACTTGAATCTGATAGCACACCTCTGGGGTATGCTAATAAGCCAGGTCAAGCAATAAACTCCCAGCAGCAGTGAGCAGCTAGAGTCTCAGAAGACTGTACAAGTGGTGGCCTGAATGGCTTTGATTACTTACTCATCCCTGCGCTTTCCATTTGTGCAGTAGGTCAGGAAACATGACCCAAACCTAAAACTGAGCTCCTAGCTTTAATCAATGCAGTGATCAGTAATGTGTGTCAAGCTGAAAACACTGCTGCTGCAGTGTGTCAAATGCTGCTACGAGCACCGCTATGAAGCGTTGCACTGCAGCATGAAAACGGGAAGAACACACTTGGCACAGGACCTAGAAATGCCTTGGGTAGTTTGTGTGTTGCAGTTGTTATTTTTGACTTGGTAGGCTACCACATATCTGTTGTGTCTAACTCCACAAGGCAAAAAAATCACTATATATAGCGATATATCCTATTCATATAGTCTCACTAGCAGACTGTCAAGTCTACAGGCTGCTAGGGAATATCCTTTTTTTTGGCCCTCGCCTTTGTAATGATGGTATTGTACGGTGTAGAGCTTGGCATATTCCTTGACTTGAATAATAAGTCTTTCCTCATCCTCCATTGTTACACTTACATGATAAGCAGTGATGGCATGAGGTGCAGGAGAGGGAGAGAGTGGGATGGGTTAACGTCTCTATAAGCCCTGTGTTAGGGTTGTAGACAGAAATTAATAGAGGGACTGTTTTGACAGTGGCCATTCATCAATAGTGTATTTTGGCTTTTATGGAGACAGATATATATATCGAAATCGGCAAATAAATGTTTCCGAAATGCACACAAAGCGTTAAACAAGCACTAGTTGTGTAAATCAACTTGCACGCTACCCAGAGGGAGTAGTACTGCGGCTGCAGGTGCACAGGGCGCTGGGGAGGTGGAGCAAGGGATTATAAAGGATCCATTATACTTGTTATCAGTGGATCACATCAGTTCCTCTCATCACCTTGAGAAGTAGCTCTCTCAAGGTTTTATACAGATAATCTTGTCGAGATTCCCCTCAGAGGAAATGAAAATTTCCTTGGCACAGGAGCCAGAGAGTAACGCCTATACATGTAAAGCAGTACTTTTAAGGGAAGGTGATCCCACCATGTTAAAAAAGATCGACCATTACTGAAAGAAACTGAAAGATCGTAAAAAGAAAGTCTTAGTTTTAATATTTTTTTAAAAAAAGCTACTAAATACATAGAAGCACATTCAGTGAGCAACCAAAGACAGAACTGAGACTGAGAGAGTTTGGAGGACGTAAGAGGAACTGTGTCTCTAGATTATAGTAAACAGCAGGGGTTTCCTTTGCTCGGTATCTTCAAAGTTAGCTTTCTCACTTTTGTCAGTTTGATCATGCAAATTTATACTGAGAGCAGAGTAAACAGCAGCACCTTCTAGGTCGGCTTGTGCGGCTCAGTACATGGGCTGACTGTAGTCCTCTAAAAGTATAAGTGTACCGAAGTCAGTCACAATTTCCTTATGCCTGTTTTTTATTAGAACTGCAATTTTTTAAAGGAAAAATTTTCTTAAGCAGGGTGGCTAAATGCTTTGCTTCTAATGTAAACTACAGGCAGTGATTCTATTTACATCTTCACCAACTGTAAGTGGGGATAACTTTCCAACTGGGCAGCCTTTCATCTTTGTTCTCTCAAAGAAAATTCTCTTGGATAAAGCAAATGTATGACAGGCATTCATTTCTCACCAAACCACTCCTTGAGCAAATGCTTTTCGCTACTAGCTCAGTAACAAACACAGGAAGATGTCAAAATTCCCAGACATCAACACTTTCTAAAGCTAAAGCTGTCAGGTTAATAGGTGAGGGGATTTTTTTTTGTTTTCTCCCCTTTGGCCAGCTTTCAAGGATTTAGTACTCTCACTTCTTCACATTCATATTTTATCACTCTCCATCAAATATGAATGTAGTTTTGAGACATTACTATGTCCACAAGAAGACCCAATACTATTTTAATGCCAAATCAGTGTCAGAATACAGCGCGTGCTCCCTCCTCAGGCCATGTATGTAGAATCAGCTGACATTTGTTCAGGACCTGTAGGCGTCACATTCTAATGGACTGGCTACCTCTTTAGCACCAACATGCTGGTTTGGTTGATTTAAATAGAATCTGTTAACGTCTACAATCCCAATGAGTCAAGGCCAAAAATGTTGGTTTATCACTGTTGTGGCCTACATAACTATAGCAACCAAGGAAATGGCAGAAAAGCTTGTTGCCCAATTTATTTTTGAGGGGTCTATTTTAAGCAAAACTGTGTGATTTTGTCATATGCCATCTCACCTACATCCTAATGCAGACTTTCTTTGATCCCTCATAGAGTCCAAGTTATTGCAAGTCAGATGAATAGGGAAGTCAGTAGTGAAGTCTCTCATATATCCCCTGGCAACTCTCCTCATACAATGAAAGACCTTTTTAATATAATTTTGGACCTCTATTCAATTACCTTTAATCAAGTAAACCGCAGTGACAGCAGAGTTGCTTCTAATGCAGTGCCAGTGCATGTGAGGGGTAGTTACCATTGATTTCAGTGTCTCACCACTGCACCACTGAAGCTACTATCTGTTTATAGATAAAATATTTTCTCACTTTATGCTGCTGGCTTTAATTAAATTGTTTTATTAGATGCCCACTGACAACCTTGTGCCAACAATTTCTGTAATATCATCCTAGTTGGTGGAGACACAATCGCAGACTGTATGCCAGTTTTTCAGTTCGAGCCCGTTGTTATTCATATCTGTACATATGAAACATGTTTCTACATTGTTTTTGCTTCATCCAGTATGCAATTAGATCTGTTTTTATGATCATACTGCTGCCAACTCTTTGCTAGCTTTCCTGTGCCAATACATCAGTGCCAATGTTTTGCAGCTCCCTTCCCATGCCATATTTGTGAACATCTTTATTGTCTTTTTTTCCTTCTTTATATTATATTATTTTACCATATATATAGTTAGGAAGGTTTGTTGGATGCTTACATACCCAAAACTGGCAGCAGTGTAAGAACTCTGTGCCAGGCTAATGGTACCAGTCATTTGTCTATGATCTTTCTGTGGACTCATGAAAGACTTTATTTTCCTTTTTTCACCGCACATGAAAAATTTCCCCAAAGATTATGCAATCTCCCTTGCGCCAGTATAGTGTTTCTAATGTTTTTGGTTTCTCTTTACAAACTTTGTAATGTTCTTAAGAGGGCTTAATTTTGTCACACATACCATCTTTTTTCCTTTTTTAATTTTAAGAGTGCTCCTACCACCCCTTCCTATTTTAAACATGCTTTGAGCATGCTTACCCTCTGTGTAAGTGAGGGAACTCCAGAAGAATGGTTGTAGAACGACATTCTAATATTAGACAAAGACAACCTGAGTAACTATGAAATATAGTTTTAAAATGTTGACATCATTTGTTAAGGTAAAAAAAAAGTTATCCAAACCTACCTGGCCCAGCGCAAAATAGTATAGCGCTAATAATGTTAAATAAAATTAAATTTTACGCCTGATCGCTCCCAGACGTTTTGAATCAAATAGAATCTGTCTTAAAATTGTGAAGTGGAAGCTAAAAGATCTCAACACATCCTGTCAGAATCCAAAGAAACTCAAGAACAAATGAGAAACAAAATCATTGACATTTATCAGCTTGAAAAGAGTTACAAAGTCATTTCTAAGGGTTTTAGACTCCAGTGAGCCACAGTGACAGCTATTATCCACAAATGGCAAAAACTTGGAACAGTGGTGAACGTTCCCAGGAGTGCCTGGCCAATGAAGAAAACTCCAGGAGTGCATAAGGAGGTCACAAAAGAACCTCAATCAACATCTAAAGAACTGCAGGCATCTTTTGTCTCAGTTAAGGTTAGAATTCATGATTCAACAATAAGAAGGAGACTGGGCAAAAATGACATCCATGGGAGAGTTTCAAGACAGAAACTACTGCTGACCAAAATGAACACAAAGATTTGTCTCAGATTTACCAAAAAAACCCATCTTGATGTTCCCCTAGACTTTCAGGAAAATATTCTGTGGACTAATGAGACAGAACTTAAACTGTTTAAAAGGTTTGAGTCCTATCAAATCTGGTGTAACACTAATAGCATTTCACAAAAAGAACATCTTCCCAACAGTCAGTCATGGTGGTAGTAGGAGGAACCATTAATGTCCAGCGATCAGTTCATGTCCTGAACTACGCTTGGGTTATAAAGCAGGACAAAGATCTGAAACACAACAGCAAATCCACCACTGAATGGCTTAAAAAGATCAAATGATTTTGCAGTAGCCTAGTCAAAGTCCAGACTTAAATCCAAAAGATACTTTGGCATAACCTTATACAGACCATTTGTGCTTGAAGACCCTCCAGTGTGGCTGAATTAAACCAATTTTACAAACACATGTTTGCAGTTCTTGCTGCTGAGGGTGGCACAACCAGTAATTAAGTTTAGAAGGCAATTAGGTGTTCAGGTAGGGTCAGATGGGTTTGGTTAGCTTTTTCCTCTTGATATAATAAATGAAGTCATCATTAAAAACGCATTAAAGTTTTGTATTTGCTTGGGTTATCTTTGTCTGTTATGCAAAAATAAAAACAAAAATCACCAAGGGGGAAAATACTTTTTTCATGGCATTGAATAACTAAGGTCAGATAGAACTTGCACACTCAGTGACTAGTTTTGACCATTTTTTCAGTGGTAGGCAGTATAGAGACTCAGTATTGTACACCAGGACAAAGTTTGCACAAAAAAATAAAGATTTTCCAAAAACAAAATGTCAGGCTGATGAAATAAAGGTCCACTCACTATTTGAAACTAACGGGGTTAGACAGGTTGGTTATGGACTCTATAGGGCTTTAATCTCTAGACTTTAATATATCATACAAACATTTAATGTATTCTGACCATTAGAAATAGATTCTAACAGGAAAAAACTTCTGGGAGCCAGAAACTGAAACCGAAAGAACAGCAAATTATTCAAGTTAAACAATGAGCCACATTTATCCTCATGTAAGTCTCTCTACTGTCTTCCTCCACATCTCATCCACCCAGGAGTGCTATAGTTTTGACTTGTTGAACTTTTTCCATTCTTAATGTCACCCTCATTAATTTTCCTCATTGTTTTCACTGCTTCTCAGCCGCCAACCAGGCTTTTTCACCAGGTAATTAAGACTCCTCTCTGGTGAAGCTTAAGTGCTCTGCTGTGGAGGGCCATCTCCAGAGCTTGTGAAGAATCTTTTTTACTTGCATATGGTTGCACATTATTAATCTTTATGATTAAGATTACCTATGCTTAGCTACTTGCTTAATCTCTGCTTTATGGTTAATTTGAAGTTTTTAATTACCTTGGGCCTCAGTCACACAGATCAAAAGACCAGTTGGTGATGGCTAGCACAGGATGAATTTGTATTTCCTTATTAGATGCTTTGGGTTTACTGGCTGTGGCTGGGTGAAGTCGGACGCAAAGAGGCTTCTGCACCAAATACCTCCTTCTGATTGCTTTGGTTGCTACTAGATTGCCAGGATTTCCTGTAGTTTGCATGGAACATGTGAAAAAGTGAGTGTTTGTCAAAAAGTCATTGTTTTCATACAACCTATGGGTGGCCACAGCAGTCTGCTAACGAACAAAGCAATCGCATGGAGCACTGTACATCTCCAGCAATCTCCAGCAACCAGTCAGTGAATACACATTTTCACCTAACAACCGGAGATGGCCAGGAGATCAGTGACCGGTCTGTGGTCCTGCATGACTGGGGATTTAGCAACAGAGACGTTCCCAGCAAACTCCAACATCCACTTGCAACTGGCTGGGGAATGTTTTGACTAGTGACTCAGGAGCACATCAACTTCTAGTCAGAAGGTTGGAGGTTTGATCCCTGGTTGCTCTGGTCTTTAGTCTGCATGCCTAAGTATCCTTGAGCAAGATATATTTCTATAACACCAAAGTGTTATATAGAAAGCACTTCGGTGTAGAAAAAAGTGCTTGTGTGTAGATAATTGAGGCGTGTTGTATAAAGTTTGAATGAAGTGCTATAAAAGAACTAGTCCATTTACCGCTACATAGTGACCAGTGGTTTCTAGGATCCAATCAGTGTCTAGGCCTGTGCAACTAGTTACATTTTTGTTAGTAGGCAAATAGTGCCAATAAGAATGCGGGCATTAGGCGACTTGCTTTTAAAGATTTACATTTCCTGTGTATTTGTGTCTGTGTGTATCACTGAATGCCAACTGTTTACTCTCCATGGTGTTTCCCTGTATCAGCTCTGCACTTCCTGTGTCACACACTCGGGCCAGTGTGCCAAGGGGATATGTAGCTTTTGCCAACTCAGTGACCAGTGGCTTATTGGTCATTCACCGCAGGGTTGTCCCCACACTTGCAGAGCAGACACAAACACACCTACATAGATTTGTTTCAAAATCCATAGGCAATGCACACTAAACAAACTCAGTGGAGCTGGATACAGAACATATTCTCTTCCTGTAGGAATAAAATGGTACTATAAGTGTGTGGGCGTGTGGGGAAGCACTGTGTTGCACTGCAGTGCGGCTGTTGTCGTCACGATGCTTGTCTGTGTTGGCAAGCACCCCCATACACATTGTGCTGTAATTGTCTTTTCAGTAAGGATACTATCTGAGCCTCCGTTCGTGGGCAGCGTGTGTCTGTACGTGTGGGTGCGCATTGTGTTCCAGTCGTGTAAAACCTCTTCACAGCAATTTTAAATAAGAGAAAAATCCAATATGAATATCGACTTCAATACCCGTCTTCAATTGAGGGAGGGAAAAACAAACAAAAATAAAAGCAAAACGAGAGCCAATGCATCCTAATGCTGCCCTGAGTAGCCAACAAACACACACAAACACACACACACACACACGAACAAACAGGCACACAGACACGCACACACTCATTCGCTCTCTCATTCCCCCTTGTCTGTCAGCCTGCCGGCAGAAGTGTTTGTCTGCAAAGGAAATGGAATTTGATGATGAAAGTACCCTTGAAGCAGAGACACGCGCATACACATACCCAAGCACACACACATACACAAACACACGGCTCCTAAATTTCACTGACATGGCAATATGACAGAAAATGTGTTTTTTCCTTGGCGTGGCGGCAGGCATCAGTGGCTGTACTCTTGGAGAGATGAGTGATGGAAGGATAGAAATGCTGCTGAAGGAGGGAGATGCTGCTGCTGCCAGAAGAGATACTGAAACGGAGTGAAAGAGTACTATGAGAAAGACAGAGGTAGAAGGTGAAAAAATAGAGCGGTCCAATTGCAAAAAAAAAAACAACAACAACAAAAGAAAAGAGGGAGGTGAAGAGGAGTGTGGAAAAGTTTATATCAAGGAGGAAAGCTTGTGGAAATAGGATAGAAAGAAGAGTAAATCATGACATAACTGGTGGAGGGCAGTTCTGAATGCAATCGTTTGGGGGCAGAGCTTCAGTAGAAGATGAATATTGAACACTTCAGGCAGGAGCCATTCATTTTTTCAAGATTCTGGTACTAACTGGGACTTTGTCTGACAAAATGACCATACACTGTACTGTGATTTTGGCTGTATTTTAATGATAGAGAAAGTTAAAAGGGGCCTGAATGGCTGGCATACTTTTTTTCTCACACAGTTCATGACCTCTGCCTGAGTAATGGACCACAAGGACAACACTGAGCGTGTGTGAACAGCTCATTAGCAGGCTTGTTTGGGTGCTTCTTTGCTGCTCACCAAGCAAATTGGATTTGTTGCTAGGTGCTTCTTTTTTCTTTTTTAAAGAAAAATCACTAAAGGAGAATATAAAATTCTGTTATATCTAGTGATGAAGTTGCGGTGTTGGAAAGAATAAGGAGGATTAGAGTGTTACGCTCATTGCTGTGATCGAGAAGGTTTTCACCCACGTGTTAAGAAGACAAATCTCCAAATTAAAACCCAAATGCCAGATCGAACGTGATCAGATGTTTGGTTGCAAGTCTAAAAGGGGGTGAGATAATGTAGGGCATTGATAGAGACAGGGGAAAGCTTTACAGTGGCTTCACTGGAGTGAAACGAAAAGAAAAGCTGCCTCAGCACCTAATGCAAAACTTCCTGTCATAAAACCATGGAGAGGGAATATGAAAATGTAGCATTAATTATGTTTGACAACCAGAAGGGCATCTACTAAATTTCAGCTTAAGCTTGCCAGGCAGGAAAAGACATTTATGTAAGGAATTTCATTTTATTTCCTACAAAATGCAATAAACTTATATTTATTATTGAAAAATATTGGAGAATTATGGATTTTTAGCCTTTGCTCAATGTTAATTGATTTTTTGACTTATTCTTTAAGCATAAATGCTTTTGTGTTCTATTTTGTGACATTTCTGACTAATGAATGAGTAAGGATGATGATCACCAAATTGACAGATACAAACTCCCAATTAGATGAAGCCATACTTTGACTAACCTCTAACCTTCATAGACAGTTAAGCAGTATCTACAAACAAATTAAAGGAAAACACATCCGATTATCAATGGGGAAAGATATTATGCTGGATATCTACAGTATACTGATAATGACTGAGAAATGTGCTAGGAATGAGAGGATGCCACGTCGTTTGATGGAAATGAAAATCACGTAGAGAGCTGAATTCAAAGACACCCCAAAAATCAAAGTGAAAGACTGACGTGACAGGCTAGTCCATATTGTTGAAATTTCATTCCAGCAACTCAGAATGGCACTCAGTAGTTTGCATGACGCCTACATACTTTTATATATGCCTGACAGCACCGGGGCATCCTCCTAATGAGATGATAGATGGTGGTCTGAGGAATCTCCTCGTAAATCTGGACCAGGACATCACTGAGCTTCTGGAGAGTCTGAGATGTAACCTGGTGGCATCAGACTGAATGAAGCAAAATGTGCCCGAGGTGTTCTGTTGTATTTAGGCCAGTCAATGTATCAGTTCCTTCATCCTCAAGGAACTGCCCGCATATGCACTTTATTTGAGGCTGGCATTTTCGTGGACCAGAACAACCAAGGACCCACTGCACTGTGCAGCTGCCCACCCTGAAGAGGTTCGTGTGTTCCCCCATCCTCCAATTCTTACACAGCACAGTGAGACAATGGTAATAAAGTGGCACACATCAGCCTTTCAGCCTGGCAAGTATAACCGGTGTGTATATATTAAGATGAAAATGCAGGCAGTCCCTTCATGTCCAGGAGAGTTCTATGACCTTCACTCACTCTGGATTATTAAGTGCTCAAACTATATGTAACTGAACTGGACTCCTAAAACCAGCTCTCTCTAAATGTGAGTTTTACGATGATAATGAGGCTCTAAAAAAAGATGAAATACTATTGAAATTACTGGAATCAGACAAAAAGAAAAAAGAATGAAAGAACAAGAAGGAGGAAGGTAAGTTAAGCTTTTAGGGCAAGAAGAGGTTCAAATTTGAGAAAGGAGAGGAGGACAAGTGGAAGAGACGATAACCCAAAGAAAGATGGATGATGAAATAGAGCAATACACACAAACAAGGATGGAGGGGACAGGAGGTGTTATTTTGTACTCGATCATAACACTGTGTACTGGCCACCGGCTTCGCCTAACTCTCCACAGACACATCTGTTTATCTTGTGTCTCTGTTCTTTAAGCCCTCTTTTCACCTCTTGAAAACCATATGCATTTCTTTTATCTGTTCATTTCTGTCTTCCCTGAATCCATCTTCACTCTGTGTTTCTCCTGCCATCCTAAGGCCTCTCTGGCCTTATCTTTTTTGTAATCAATAATCATATGACACACACACACACACAGATACACACACATTTGGACTTTAGCCCCTATAGAAAATTCTTCAAAATTAAAGAATCCTTTTTAATCCCTGGATTTATTTGTCTAAATATCCCACTTTGCAATTCCTTTAGTAATGGATTCATCAAGCAAGATGACTTCTGCATATTGCTCATATCAAAGTGAGTATATGTTGTTGCTGCTGGCCTTTACATCAATAACAGTATCAGCAGCCATGTTACTGTTGGCTCTCCCAATTATGAGTGTCAGCTTCAATTAGCTGGGACAACACAGTTATTGATCAGAGTCTGCTGGCCGTTTTCATTCCTCCTTCTCTGCCATCCTCTTGCTTAAAGGTCAGTCGACAAGCACTGCAGCAGCCTAAATGAGATTTGTCTGTGTAACTGAATACTACTTAACAGTGCTGATTGGAAACTTTAAATCTCTTATTGTTAATAAAGGGAAAAAGCAGTGCAGTTGTTGCTTTTTTTTTTTTTTTTTGCTTTTTTTTTAAAAGAAGAATTATATTAAAGACAGAGAAGTGGCGCTAAGTTAAGCACTGATTTTTTCTTACCCACTAAACCACACACCCAGCAGTGGGGACAGATGCTGTGTCTTTCCATGAAGCAAATGAATTTGTGAATGAGTGGGTCTTGCATATCCAGTTGGGTATGTTCAATGAAAGAGGAACTAATTTACATATTGAACGATATGTACGATGATATATGGGAAATGTCATTTTGATGAACATTGGTGAGTTTTTAGAGTTTTAATCAATGAATGCCTTTAGAGAACTCTAATTAATTACGTAGATTGCTGAAATGTCAGCTTTTTATTTATTTCCAGGCAAAAACAGAATTTGTATAATTCTAACAAGCTTTGAAGTATGATGACCATTATTTTTCAGCACATCCTGAACTCTCTTGGACAAGATTTAAGCAGTCTTCAGGAATAGTTCACCAGGTTTCTTGAATCACATTCAAAGCTTTTCTTTGGATGTTGGCTGCTTGATCCCAGACTGCTTCAATAATGTCGAGATCCAGGCTCTGGGGACGCCAATTTCAAGTTTGTCTGTCAAGGTATATTGTTGCTGCTTTGCCCTGTGTTTGGGATCTTTGTCACACTGAAAATTAAAGCTGTTGCCAATCAGATGCTTTCCACATAGTTTTGCATGGTGGATTAAATTCTGATGTTACCTTTCTGTGTTCATAATTCCAACTGTTTTGACAGGATCTCCAACACCACTGGATGAAATGCAGCCTCAAATAACAACAGAGGATCCACCGTGTTTTACAGATGATTATTTTAGCAGGGAATGCTTTTGTGACAGCCAGAGTCACAAAAGCATTCGATGTACTCTTGGAGTGAATTTGGTAGGCAAGTCAATCCTGTCAAACCATTGTTCCAAGTTTTCGCCAATAAGAAAACTCCTCTCGAGACTTCAAAACAGGACTTCAGAAAGTAGTGGAGGATGCTACTGTTGACTTGTTCTTCTTTTGTACTGTTGTACTGTTGTATGGAAAAGACTGCAACCAGAGATGCTTAACGCTAAAAATAAATGGATCCATTTTTTTGCATATGACCTGCCAAGGGACTACAGTTGCAAATTAGCGTAAGCTAACTCTATTAAAATGCAATGAATGGCAACATTTATGTTAATATTGTACATGGTCCCTTTTCAAATAAATTTAACTGATGAATAAGATAATAATAAGAGCCAGATGCATCTCTCAGGTCCTGAAATATTTGTCAGCCAGTGTGAAAATTTATGTTTGTGCTGCTGTAATAATATCTGTGCCAAACCAGCATAGGAATGACATTTTAGGCATGGAATGAAATGTTCCATTTGCTCGATGGATCCATAATCATAGGATTCTTGCCACTCTCAGAATGAATTGTAGCAACTCCAGGTGTAGCTTGTCATGTACTGCAATCACTGGTTAAATTATTTTACTCCACTACTTTGTTTTGTTGATATTTAATCAAAAAGCAATCAGCCTTTGCTATAATTGGTTTTGAACAGCAATTAACAAACATCAATTTATGTGATACTAGCTTCTAATAAGTATGTTAGTATTGTTATAAATTGAGGGGTTACCCACGAATCAGCCAGCTGTGGATGGCGTTGTTCTGTCAGACAGAGAAATGAATATGAAATGTTGCAATGAATCACCAATGTCATTGTGGTTTGTAAGGCCAAAAGCACTGCTGTTTACAGGTATAATCTCATAAAGCTGCAAGTGTTGGTGTTCACTTGACTTATTTCTTCTCTCTATTAAATTTGGTCTCATTTTTAGGCTGTATTGGTTATCAGTCGTAACCATGGGACTGTGATTGTGCACATATTCCTGATCCTTAAAACGACATTGTTTTTTCCCCTAATTACGAGATAATGTTCTGGTACACTAATAGAGCAAGGATGTTTCATTTGGGGAAGACGGCTTTGGGATTTTCTTAAATCTGCAGGATTAGAATTTACCAAAGGACACTTAGGAAGTTTAATGTTGTCGCCATGTTTTAGCACCACCTGTGTGTGCAAACTTTTGCAGTCAGGAGACTCAGGAACCTCACACACACACACACACACACACACACACACACACACACACACACACACACACACACACACACACACACACGCTATAGACTTTCTTCCTTTCCTCCACCCTCTGCTATCTATCCAGAGGTCAGTAACATCCTGCAGTGCTTTCTAGATCAATAGGTCATGTCATTATGCTGCCAGTGGAGTTTCAACCACGACCCAGCACAACCTCCCAGTACTATCTCTGCACACTAATGATCACAAACACACACATACACAATTTAGGGGCCACGTTTTGTCTGTTGCGAACACTTTCCCGGTTTTAATGTTCATTTCTCTGTGGGATTTCATAATGGGTCTCTGTCTCATGCGCTCACACAGGCGATCGCACACACACACGAACCGTCTTTCTTTTTTACTTTCGTTAGCCCATTATCACCTTTTAGTTCCCATACCTCTACAGAAGCTCACCAGCAGTCAGTCAGCAGAACTGATTAATCCACTGGACACATTTATTAGACTTTTCTAAAAACGTGCTCATAATATAAGTTCAGGAAATTTTTATTCCGTGTGGTGCTTTCGGATATGTTCGAAATACAGTCAGAGGTAATGAAAAAAACAGGCAAGAAACAGGCGGTTGTACTGTTAACCTACACCCTCGACTTGTTCTGAATCTCTTTGAAGCTGGTTCCATTTCCTTTAATCTGTGTTTACACTTTTTTTTCTTGGGGCGGTGGTGCTACTAATGAAGTTAGTCTGGCATGGAAGGTAAGCAAGGGTCAAAATGGAAAATATTAATCCGTCTTTCTCAGAAAGATATAAACCCAGTGAGAGAAAATGGGCTAAGTCATGGAATTAAAGCTAGTTAGCATGCTGTTTTTAATTTTTCACTGGCAACAACAAAGTCAGTACGGCCTAAAACTGAGACGCAGTTATGTAAATGTTTTGTACACTGGGCTGTACTGATAAGTGTCAGAACTCAAGAGACATTTTCACTTGAAAAGGCTGATCCATTTACACACCATAATGTGGCATATGTGAATGTGAAATATTTAATCTAATTTTAGAAAAATGGTCATGAACATAACAGAAATATGCAGAATTCCTCCAAAACAGACAGGCTGAAAAGAAAACAGTTGGCATAATGGGATGGATTTGTGCAGCTGTCCATGTAAATAAATGAAGATAGTGTTTGGTGACGGTTATGCTGGTTTCAGACTACACCACAGCAGTGTTAATTATGGCCAGACACTGACAATATGGAGCATTGTGTCAGGTCAGGAACAAAAATAGACACCGCGCACATCAAATGGCGGTTTTATCTTACATAATTATTCTGACCAGCACGAGCAGAGATTGCTTTACTGGCCATTGAGAGTTTTGTTGTACTGGTTGGCTCTGTACAACTGTGGACAAGGCAAAGAAAAGGAGAAATGATGTTGCTAGGTGGAGCATTGAAAATGGAGCAGACAGCCAGTATCCTTCACGCTGCTTCACTTGCCATTGTCTGTTTACATTTTGTTTTTTTCCGGGCGTAATGAGTCGTGTATTAGGTCTCTCAGTCACAAAAAGGAAGAATTTATTTTTCCCTGATCTGACACCGTGACCATCATGGCAGAAAAAATGATTGTGTAGTCGAAGGCCAGCATTAATTTGTTAATTCAAGTGGAAATAAGCTGCAGTGAATGAAAAGGTCATTGATCCAACAGATTTGATGGTAGCATAAATGCAAGAAAGGCAGAGTTAATGTGTTAAATGCCAATACTTTGCATTTGCCTTAGGTAAGAAAAAAGACAGAGAAGGTGAGCAGCAGCATGCAAGACTGATGGTCCTGCCTGATGCGCCAGTGTGTATTGTGAGCAATCCAAGGATGTTTTGCTCCTTAAAAGGTGTTTCGGCCCCCCTCCCTGGAGCAGTGCGAGGTTAGAGGGGTTTCTACTGGGTAAATCACCAGTCAGGCTGAACTAATGGCCCCTGACAGGGAGGAAAGAGGCTGAGAGGAGTTGAAAGAGGTTAAAAAAGGGTTGCAAGGGGGCGATGAGAGGCAGGAAAGGGGTAGGAAGGGTGGCTTGGTGGAAGAGGCAAGTGGTTGGACCAAGAGGTTGGGTGGACAGATGGATGGACTGAGTGCAGTGTGCTTGTGATAGATAGAGCATGGAGAGGAGATAGACAAAAGCATCGATGACAGAAACAAGACTGAAAGGTTAGTTTGTCAGTTTGCTATTACGGAAAGGCCGAGAAGATTTGTGTGGGAGAGATGCTGAAAGTTTCAGGCATTGAAATTTCAAGACGAATTTTGCGTCTTGCACTGTCACGCCTCAGCATGCCTGAAGAAACAGGACAGAAACCAGTCAACCCCACTGTGCTTTGCACTATACTTGACTACATCTGTCCATGTCTTACACTTCTGCTGTTTTTTATCTTTCTTTTACACTCTTGTCTTCTTTGCCTTTTGTTTGCTTTCAGCTGCATCACCAAAATAAGCACATTATCAGGGGGCTGGTTGATGGTTCTGAGCAAGTTGTCACTTTTTTTTTTTAATCCTTTGCCTCACGTGATTTTCCTCTGCATTTGTGTCACTGTCATATGCCCCCTTTCTTTCTGTGTAGTTCACTTTTTTCTGCTCTATGCAGATTTCTTTGTCACCACATTTGACAGTCAGCTCTGATGACACAGCACCCCCTGATCTGCTTCTAGACCCAAGAGGCATTGTACTGCATATATGCGTGCCTGTGTGTTTGTGTGTGTTCGGGGAAGAGCATGCCTATTTTTTCAAATGCATGACATTTTGTGTATGTGTGACAATCAAAGACTTTTTTTCATGCTACATCTGTCACAGTATTGTTGGGTCAGCTAAACTCACATTTTCTATACCCTCTTAAACGCAACACGGGGGAAATATTTGGCTGTACCTTGTAAGATTTTGATTAAATTTAATATCTTTTCCGGAGGCAGCCGACAGGTATCGACAGGCCAAGCGGAATGCGGCTCGGGCAGTGGCTGAAGCAAAAACTCGGGTGTGGGAGGAGTTCGGAGAGGCCATGGAAAAAGACTTTCGGACTGCCTCGAAGAGATTCTGGCAAACCGTCAGGCGTCTCAGGAGGGGAAAGCGGTGCTCTACCTGCACTGTGTATAGTGCTGGCGGAGCGCTGCTGACGTCGACTGAGAAAATTGTCAGGCGGTGGAAGGAATACTTCGAGGACCTCCTTAATCCCACTGACACGTCTTCCGAGGAGGAAGCAGAGTCTGGGGATGAGGGAATGACCCGCCAATTTCCGGGGGCGAGGTCACTGAGGCAGTTAAACAACTCCTTGGTGGCAGAGCCCCTGGTGTTGATGAGGTCCGCCCCGAGTTCCTGAAGGCTCTGGACGTTGTAGGGCTGTCCTGGTTGACACGCCTCTCAATGTTGCGTGGAGATCAGGGGCAGTACCTGTGGACTGGCAGACCGGGGTGGTGGTCCCCATCTTTAAGAAGGGGGACCGGAGGGTGTGTTCCAACTACAGGGGGATCACACTCCTCAGCCTCCCTGGGAAAGTCTATGCCAGGGTGCTGGAAAGGAGAGTTCGTCCGCTAGTCGAACCTCGGATACAGGAGGAACAATGCGGTTTTCGTCCTGGTCGCGGAACACTGGACCAGCTCTTTATCCTCTCGAGGATACTTGAGGGTGCATGGGAGTTTGCCCAACCAGTCTACATGTGTTTTGTGGACTTGGAGAAGGCATTCGACCGTGTCCCTCGGGGTGTCCTGTGGGAGGTGTTGCGGGAGTATGGGGTGTCTGGCCCATTGCTACGGGCCATTCGATCCCTATACAACCGTTGCAAGAGCTTGGTTCGCATTGCCGGCAATAAGTCGGACTCGTTCCCGGTGGGTGATGGGCTCCGCCAGGGCTGCCCTTTGTCTCCGGTTCTGTTCATAATTTTTATGGACAGGATTTCTAGGCGCAGCCAAGTGGGGAGGGCTTTCGCTTTGGTGGCCTCAGAATCTCATCTCTGATTTTTGCGGATGATGTGGTTCTGTTGGCTTCATCGGGTGAGGGCCTCCAGCTCGCACTGGAACGGTTCGCAGCCGAGTGTGAAGCAGCGGGAATGAGGATCAGCACCTCCAAATCTGAGGCCATGGTTCTCAACCGGAAAAGGGTGGAGTGCCCACTCCGGGTTGGGGATGAGTTCCTGCCCCAAGTGGAGGAGTTCAAGTATCTCGGGGTCTTGTTCGCGAGTGATGGGAGAAGGGAGCCGGAGATCGACAGACGGATTGGGGCTGCAGCTGCAGTAATGCGGACGCTGCACCGGTCCGTCGTGGTGAAGAGGGAGCTGAGTGTAAAAGCGAAGCTCTCAATTTACCGGTCGATCTACGTCCCTACCCTCACCTATGGCCACGAGCTGTGGGTAGTGACCGAAAGAACGAGATCGCGGATACAAGCGGCGAAATGAGCTTCCTCCGAAGGGTGGCTGGCCTCTCCCTTAGAGATAGGGTGAGAAGTTCGGCCATCCGGGAGGGGCTCAGAGTAGAGCAGCTGCTGCTCCACATCGAAAGGAGCCAGCTGAGGTGGTTCGGGCATCTGCAAGGATGCCCCCTGGGCGCCTCCTGGGCGAGGTGTTCCAGGCATGTCCCACCGGGAGGAGGCCCCGGGGCAGACCCAGGACACGCTGGAGAGATTATATCTCTCGGCTGGCCTGGGAACGCCTTGGTATTCCCCCGGACAAGCTGGAGGAGGTGGCTGGGGAGAGGGAGGTCTGGACCTCTTTGCTTAGGCTGCTACCCCCGCGACCCGACCTCGGATAAGCGGATGAAGATGGATGGATGGATGGATAATATCTTTTCCTCTCCTTTGTTTTTAAATTACAAGGGGATGAGCTCACACTGATGCCATAAATATATATATTTATATAACATCTGAATCTATTTATAAATGAGTAGTGGACTTGGGAATTCTTGTGTTTCTGTTCAGCGAGTTTGTAACAACTTTTAACATATTAATCATGTACAAATATTAATAGCATTTTTCACAGCTTTAGTTCTTTTTGAATTATAATGACCTGTTTTTCCACAGCAACCAACAAGCTCATTGTGGTCCACTTGATTTCTATTATTTTAATCACAGAAAAAGGCACGTTAATATTGTTTATAATGCCTGATCTCTTTATGAATTTACATTGACAGATTAGTGACCGGTCCACGGTACCCTCTCACCCTTTTACCGCTGAAAATTTTGGATATGTCGAAGGGTGAAAGGCCAAGATAAAACACAGAACTCTACATAAAAATCCCCACATGTCCTGGTGGAGGTGATGAAGGTGGTGTTTCTGTGAGGCAGTGCTAATCATTGAATTTCTGTGCTACCCTAAAGGGAAGTGGAGTTAGATGTTCAAAGATAAGGAAAGTAGGTAAGAGAGAAAAGGTTGAAAGTTAGAGAGTAAGTAAGAGTAAGGAGTATCACATTGTTCTGCTTGTATGCCTTCTCATAGCCTACAGATGGCTTTGCAAAATGTCATCTCCATGTTGCAGCGTTTTACTGTCACTGTGGGACTACTCCTGCTTGTGCTGTTGGTCCTTGCCAGCTGTGGAGATGAGCTGAAGTGAAACTGAGTGTTAAAAACAACAAAAAATGTCCACTGCAGCCACCAGCTGTTCTTCTCATGCTGTATTTTTTGGTCTTTGATGTTTTTTTGTGCTTCTCACATTGGTGCTGAACGTGCTGTGATGCTCCCTTTATCTGCTCCAGCTCATGTACAGCATTCAACCTATGCATAGCATGTTGAGCTGTTAGGCTGTTAAGAATGCATGCAAACATGTTTGCATAGGTTGAAAGTACCTCTGTGTAGGCCAATGCCTATGCAAATGGCCACAACCACTGTACCAAAATCAGTGTTGGGGAGTAACAGAATACATGTACCGGAGTTATGTATTTAGAATACAAAATATGAGTAACTGAATTCTGTTACAGTTACCGTTTATAAAGGTGATAATTAGAATATAGTTACTTTGTTGAAATAAATGGATCACACGGCAGCCTTTTCCTGCTTCATATGTTAGTCTGTCCCCACTTTAATTTTGCTAATTCCGCGCATTGTCAGTAGGAATGCGCGGGTAGGAATGCATTTCTTACTTGGAAATTCCGACACCACTTCATATTTAAAGACGAAAGGGATGGGCGAAATCTGACTGTTCAATGCAAACTCTGTTTGCCCACAACCAAGCTGCTCTCAGCATCAAAACACTCCACCTCAAACCTAAAGAAACATCTGGAAGTAAGTTCTTTCTTAAAAACTAATGTTAGCCTACTGCAACTATCTTGTTTTAGTTGTGATTGGTACCTGGGTTATCTCCCACTAAAGTATCTTCGATGTACTATTGCTGTGTGATTTATTACCATTACTGAAGTTAGCTGGTGTTAGCTGAGTTCATAGACTGCAGACTGTTACTTGATGGATAGTATTAACAACCTTCTCGCTGCAAATAGTCATGTGCAGTTCTGAAAGCAGTCTATAAACTAACCACAGCTAACACCAACTTACAATATTAGCTCGGTGGCAAGTATTCTTCATTAATAGTAATAAAGCACGCAGCAATAGTACATTCATGTAGTTGTAAAAAGCATGACAATAAATTAAGTAATCCAAAGTATTCAGAATACGTTACACTGAGAAACTTAACGGAATACATTACAAACAACATTTTGGGGCATGTATTCTGTAATCTGTGGTGGAATACATTTTAAAAGTAACCTTCCCAACACTGACCAAAATCAAGCATAGAGATATAGGAAATAAGTGGAGGGATAATAGATGGGATGAGGGAAGTAAAGAAAAAGTAGGGAAAGTGAAATAAAAAAATGATGCAGGGTTATAGTGGGTTAAGGGGAAGTAAAGGAATAGAGGTAAGTGAGCACAGGTGGAGAAATGTGACAGGATGAAGATTAAGATGTAGTCAAAAGGGCAACCATAAGGTGGAGAAAAACCAAACAGGCAGGCAGCTAATGTCTTTGTCAATGTGGCCAAAACGTATTTTATTCACACTAATTATTATAGCAAATATGTGTAATGTAGTTCTGGCTGACAAAGTGTACTGTAGTGACGTAAATATATGGTGGCCCTGAGGGGTCAAACACACAGCAACTTAAAAACACACACACCAATAGACAGCAAAATGCCACAAAAGCACACAAAACATAATGGAAACTGAGTAAAATACAGTGGAAGCAAAAACAAATAAAATCTCACAAAACGCAACAGAAGTGTTTCTGGTAAAGTAATACGACAGAAGAGGTGCGGAAGTGACAGAAACCAAAGCATGTGAAGGCTTGCACTGAGACAAAGAAGTTTCAAAGACAAAGAATTCATCAGTGTTGTGAGGAAGAAAAAGGTAATGTGTGTTTTAATTGCGTGATTCATATAATACATATTTGCCACTAGCAGTTTACTGTTAACTTGTTACTTCCGCAGCTGTTCCGTCACGTTTGTTTCCCCAAAACTCTTCAGTTGTGTTTTGTGACGTTTCTTTTGACCTTTTGGTGTTTTGTGTGCTTAGCAGCATTTTTATATTTGCTAGTGTTTTCTTACATTGCACTGAATTTGATCTCTCTCTCAGGACCACCATAAAAATAAGACTGATTGATCTGTGCGTTTCTGGGTATGAGCCATGTCAGCATTAGCAAGTGGAGTTATTAAAGCAATAATATGTAAGCTTGTCAGCAAAATGCATGTATGAAAAGTGGAGTAAAATTGTCCCTGTCAGTGTTTTACTCCACCCTATAAGTAATTAATTACCTGTGGCCTCTTCAGCTTCAGTGCCTCAGGGCCTTTTCACATAGAACGTGGCATTTGGCCCACAATCTGTGTAGACATGGCTGTTGTATTCTGCCTGGACCACATCAATTTTTTGCAGCTGCTCATGTTCTTCACGTGTACGTGTCCACTGCATGTTATTCTGCATTACCGTTGGTTGTATGAATGCTCCCTTGCCACCGTGATTGCACTATACTTTGCTCCATGCAGCGGGAAACAGTGATTGCGCGTGGCAAGCCATAGAAAAGAATGAAACCTCCGCTGCTTTTTTATGCTAACGGACCCTGAGTCATCTTAATCTTTACAGGAAATTGGAAATTGGCACACTGTGACACACAGTGCATTGCAACATGCTGATAGTAATAGATATGATGCAGGAATGGGATAGGTTTTACCTGCACAGTCATTGTTTACAGGTCTACACCACACTGAAGAGGGTTCCATGCAGTCGCTATAGGAACATTAAATTGACACCCCGCCACGCATGTATGGGCAATGATTCAGGATATCTATCAATACAATTCAGCTCTTTGTTAGCTTAAACCAGCGGTCCCCAACCCCCGGGCCGGTACCGGTCCATGAGTCGTTTGGTACCGGGCCGCGAAAGTTGAGGCTCAGGTGTGAAATGTATGGTTTTCAGGGTTTTTATCGGTTTTCAGCGTTATTTTGTTATCGTTTTTATCATTAACTCTGTTTTCCTGGGTCTTTTCACGTGCGTTATAAATAAATCTTCTTTTTTTCGGTACCGGTACTAGTTTTATTTTGTTGTATTCATCCGCGAAACCTTAAAGGCCGGTCCGTGAAAATATTGTCGGGCATAAACCGATCCGTGGTGCAAAAAAGGTTGGGGACCGCTGGCTTAAACAATACAGCTTGATTCATTACAAAGATAGTAATAAAAAACATCTACTTCACTTAGATTTTATTAGATTTTCTATGTAAGTATAATGCAAAAAATGCAGTTTTAAAAATTATGGATTGACAACAACAAAAAAACAAAACAAAAATTGAATTATTAAAACACACCATATGCAAAGACTGGCCCTGGAATGTGCTTAGGTCAAGTTTGGGGGAGTTTAAAAAGAGATGTAATTGGACACCCAAACACACAAATATACAGACCACTCTCCAAATATAGTGGGATACCTTGGCCTCCTGTTCACTAGCATTAAAATGCATGAGTTGATCTGCGTGATTGACTTTTCTGATTTCAACCAGGCCAGCAGGCATCTGAAATAATAAAGGCTTTAAACAATCTTCTGTTTTTCTTGCAAGTATCCATACTAATAAAATATTGTCTCTATCTCGTTAGATATTAAAGATACTGCACTGAGAACATTAGAAATTTGAAGAACATACTAAGTAAACAACATGTTACATTAATTAAAGATTAAATAACATACAGGAAACAATTGATTTACAGCTGCAGAGCTACTGGCCTTGACAAAAATCCTTAAAAAGTAAAACACATCAAAAATTGATCAAATGAGCAGCTGTAGCCTTCACCGGTTAACCTGTAACTTTATAGCAAATATGTATAAAACCCACGTTGCCACAGTCTTCCCACAACTGATTTTATATAAAACAGTGCACACGGCCAACCTCATTGGAGATTGTTCCCTCTATCTAATGGTAGCCCGGGTGCTGGAAATAGCTGTTCAGCTGGAACAGATATCCACACACAATCTTGCACAAACTTCAGTCCAGGAATCTGAGAGTATTTATTTACTGTGAGGTCTGCTGTGATGCATGGCTTGGAGATGGTGGCACTAACAAAAAGATGGGAGGACAGATGAGGATCATAAGATTTCTTTGGGAGTTATCAGGATGGACAAGATTGGAGGTGAGTATATAAGAGAGACAGGCCAGGTTGAGTACTTTGGAGACAAAGTTGCAGAGACAAGGCAGAGATGGCAGAAGAAAAGAGGAAGACTACAGAGAAGATTCATGGATGTAGTGAAGGAGGACATGCACAGGGTTGGTGTGACAGAAGTGGATGCAAGGGGCAGATTGAGATGGAGGCAGACGATTTGCTTGGCAACCCCTAAAGGGAGCAGTCTAAAGAAGAAGACTAAGAAGCGTGAGACCTTGCTTATCATTAGCACAGACAGCAATAGCAGAGCAAGAAGGCTTCCGGACCACAGGTCAAAAGAATTCACTTAACTTTCTCACACTTCTGTGCTGCAGCATTCATTAATATGGCTGCTGCAGCAAACAGAGCCAATCAGTTAGTAACTTCAAGTGGTGTAAGAGAGAACTAGACTCCAGCACCTTTTCTGTTCTTAGTTTTCAGGCTTTAAGAATTTATTTTTTTTATCTTCCTTTATTTAGTCTATGGTTTCTTGAGGGTTTTGTGCTCTAATTTATTATTTTAACGATTAATTAAAATGCAGTCAGTATATGTACAAAGTTAGAAAAGCTTCATACATAAAACAGTGATATCTTCTCCAGTCTTTGTCCTGAGTGTCTGGTGGTGTGTGTAAGCACTGGCATATTCTCTGTCCATCAGCTGTCCTGAAGCATTTAGAAACTTTCTCTTGTATCACATCTTTGCGATTATGTGCTCTTTCATAAGAAGCAGAGTGGTAGAAAACAGAAACAAGGATTGCCAGCTGTAACGCTGCAGGCAAACATCTCTGTCACTCAGTCCCCTGTCACCGTCTCTTATGTATCTTTCAGTCTCTGTCTTTTCCATTCAACCCCCCCACCCCCTTCTCTCCTTCTCGTTTTGTGCTCTTGCGATTGTTCTGCTTGATTATTAGAGATCCCAAAAAACAGCTGTCATAAGAAATGGTCAGTTATTCCTGGTCCCACGTGAAGAGCAGATTTTTACAGGAAATATTATTATTGTCTTTCTTACTTTCTTACAGTTACATTTTGAGGTAGGGGCTGGAAGTAGCGTTACAAATTTGTCCTTATACTTTTGTTCAAGGGGTTACAACCCCCCCCCCCCCCCCAAAAAAAAAAAAATTGCATTTTATACACTGTATTCAATTTCAAGGGCTTAAATGTAAGAGTGTGGCACTTGCATTTTAAAGCTGTTTCTGTGAACCCACAACATCTGGTCAAAGGAGCTCTCAGTGCATGTGAAACACACCATCCTCAGACTGTAAAAACAAAAGAAAGCCATCAGAAAGAAAGTAGAAGGGAAAAAAAAAAGAACACTTCAGCTTCACAGCACAAAAGGCCGTCCACTGAAAGGAGCGGGGTGGATGATTGCCGAATCATCTGCCCTGTATGCCTGGTAGAATCATCTTCCACTATAAAGAAAAATCCCTTCACGACATCGAGCCAAGTGAAGAACACTCAGTAGGAAGTAAAGAAAACATCATTGTCCAAGTGTTTTTCTTTTGAGGGGAGCACTTCACCACAAGGTGGAAACCATTTATCAGCCTTAAGAATAGTGATGGGATTTCCAACTCTTTTTAGAGAACCGGCTCTTTCGGCTTGGCTCACTAAAAAGAGCCGTCTCTTTCGGCTCCCAACCGGCTCTTTAGGTTGTTTTGTTGCTTTTATTAATTAATTATCAACAACAATATAAAATTATGCACAAAAGGAATTAGTAATGTAAAATAACGTGGTTTTCTTTATGTATGTTTATGTATAAATAGTTATGGGGGCCCCTAGAGACGAAACACGTACAAACTCCAAAACACATTTCTAGTGTTAGCTGAACTTCATCAGAGCTACCTAGATCACTTAAATTACACAATCGAATGCATATGTCTATTGTTTTTGTATTAATACACAAACACTCATATATGTGTATATATATATTCAAATAATTAAAAAAAATTAATTTACCTGTTACTACCACACACCCAATCTGATTATTGGTACTTCCTGGCTTGTGTAGCCACTAGGTAACAAAAGCTCAACACGGCCCCTAGCATCCTGGAGCACTTCCAGGATGCTAGGGGCCGTTGTATTTTGGAGTTTGTACGTGCTCCAGAGTTTGTACGTTTTGGATTTTTATACGTGGTTTGTCTCTAGGGGCCACTGTAAATATACTTTTATTTATTCACTCCACATAAAATGTAATAAATAAATTATAAAATACAAAAACCAACTATTTACATTTCATACATTTCAACTTTTAACTACTTAAATTTTAAGCTTTTTCCTTTTAAACAAATTTAAAGTGAAACAACACAAAATACTGCAAACCACAACACAGTTAAATATAAACTAAAATATGTAAAAAAAAAAAAAGGGAAAAAAAGAACGCCCAGATCTTTAATTAAGGGAAAGGTTGGCATTTAGAAATATTAATATCACACTCAACTGACTGCTTTTTATCTTCCCATTGCACTGATGGGTGGACAGTTCTTAGGTGCCTGTGCGTGTTGTTTGTGGAGCCGGCTCTATATGATATCCTTTTCTTGTAGACTACACTCTGCCTTTGTTTTGTCAATAAGATTGAAATGCTTCCAGACTTTGCTTCTTTTCTTGGTGTGACTCATTTTCTTTACTGCACCTTTCCAATGTTGTCTCTTGTTGTTGCTCCCAGCTGTCTTTCCTTCCCTCTCCTTCCTGCTCTTGTTGTGTACTACTGCTGTTGCGAGTTTAACTACCGCCCCGCTGAGCAGAGGGGGAGGGGCGCAAACGCAAGGCTCTGTTTGCCATCTCTGCTCAGCGCAAACACAAGGGTGACTTGCAGCGTAAAGTGAAAAAAGTGAAAGAGAGGGCAAGAGAAAGGAAACCCCCCCCCCACGGCTCGCATCGTTCACTTCAAAGATCCGGCTCTAAGAGCCATTTCGTTCGCAACCGACCCATCACAGGAAGTGGACAATGACTGAAATTCTACTACGAAAGCCACCCAGTGTAGTTTTTGAAGATGAAGAGTAGAATATTCTGCAGAGAGGCTAGGTCAGTCAAGGTAATTGAAATCTCACTAAGTATGCATTTCATCTGCTAGAATATACACTAAAAGCAGAAAGAACTAGTAAAAAAAGTGAAGACTGCTGCATTAAATGCCTTTCAAAGCGAGGGTTTCCTACACACAGCGGATGCCCACAGGTTCCACTGCCTGCATAGGAGTCCTAACAAAGCATTAAAAGAAGAGTGTTTATGATTCTTAGTTTGTCCATTGGATTTAAACCCCTGAAAGTCAACACTGAAACTGTTAAATAGCGAATTAAAGATGAGTTTCTGCACTTTGACCAAATCCCAAACTATCGAGGTCAACAAAGGTCATCCAAAAATATCTTGGCCTAACTGGATGTGACATAAATCTGTAATGAAGCAAAGTTTGTAAGGCATTCTCCTACTGTGCACATATGGCTTCAAAAAATGTCCAAACATTCAACAAGTCTGCACTGTACTGCACTGTAACAGAAATTGAATCCTCAATTTTTAGTTTTTTTCTCTTTTAGTGATTTACATTTTTAAAACATGTGTTTGTTTTATTTCTGACTTATTTCTTCTGCTCCTCGGGTCACTTTTGTTTTCTTTTCTGACCTCTTCTGCTCTCCTCTCCACCTCCTCCTGTCTTATTCTTCACATTTTTTCATTACCAGTACTTGTTTACCATATTTATGATACTTTATGACCACATTTATATTTATACATAAGCCATTCCTCAATTCTAATTTCATATAAGGAAGAAATTCATGCCGTCAGTGTATCAGCTGAGCAATGCCAAAGCATAAAATACGATTCTTTCTACTGTGCTTCAAGTAGTTAGTGACTCAGATCATGACAATTTAAAAAAAAACTCAGTTCTTGTAATGTTCACTTTTCAGAATTTATATTTTATGATTCTTTTCACACATAAGGGATTAGTAAACAACTTTGGGCATCCATTTCTATTTGATCCGTCTTCCTCCTGTCTCGTTTTTGCATTCTTACCATCTGTCTCTCAGATGTACTTCATACAGTCTTCCCCCAAGCCCCCGTTACTCCTTCCTTTTTGAAGGACTTTAGCTTCAACAAAATATTCACTACTTTGGGAAAAGGATAGAAACATTCCAAGGCTTTTCCCAAAAATAACCTGTCATGCTGATGAGTTACATGTGATTCGTGGAACCACATGTACCTCACATGGGGGAGGCGGGGGGCACATTAATATATCTGCAGGTTTGTACCTCTAAAGCAACACAGTAACACATTACCAACTTGGCATTGCTGCAGAACTTTTGTCTTGGCCTTCACGTAACCTTTGTTGTCTCCCGTTGGCATTCTTGCCATCTGCTGTACACGGCATTCTGTTTCACCCTGTAGAAAGAACATGATGCTTTTCACACATGAGTCTGAGCCCATTCGGGTTTTATGAGATTTTCTTGTGTATTATCATCGTTTTGCCTCAGTGATTTCTTCCTTTTTTATGGATTTTCAAGATCTGAATACTGATACATCAATAATCCTACAGGCAAGCCTCTAACCTGGCAAATGGTCGGGTTAGAGGTACCATATCTGTCTCATGTAATAGATTATTTAAATAACACAGAATTTAAAAAAATGCAGCTAGTTGGTGTTTTAATACACCATAAATTCATCCACTCATTTTCTTTCGCTTATTCATTTAAGGGTCACGGGGGACTGGGGCCTAACCCATCTGGCACAGTGTTAACACAAAGAGACAACAATTATTCACACCTATGGCCAATTTTGAATTGCCAATTAACCTAACCCAAACGTGTTTTAGGACTGTGGGTGGAGGCTGGAATACCTTGAGAGAACTCACACAAGCATGCGGAGAACACGCAAACTCCCCACAGAAAAGCAGTAGCTGGGATTTGAACCCTGTGCCATACACACTCATGTAGTGTCTAATGGAGTTGAAACTCATGATCCATTCAGAGTCTTTAGCAGGATTTAAAAAATGAGTCCTAAAAGTGATGGTCCAATCTCAACAATTAAATGAGAATGAAGTAACTGAGACTTCCTGAGACGCACAGCGACAAGTTAACATTACCTTTGAAAGGATTCTGTTTTTGCAGCATGCCCAAACTATTGCACGGTACCATGTACTCTATCAGTAATGCATTTAAGATTTGCGATGGTTTTAACCTGCATGATTTCATAATGGAAAACAAACACATCACACTTGTGTAGGCAGTGGAGGATCTCTCACATGACACTGTTACTGATGGAACTCAACAAATAATTATTTCAAATGATCAGTTTATTATTATGAAAGTTCCATCCCCAGAGCCCAAGATGATTCATTGTCTTCCTGTGCAAAACCTACATTTTTGCAGGTTTTAATATGATAAAAGAAAAGGAAAGAGACTTGAGAAAAACTTAAAAATGTATAAAATCTGGTGAGTTTTCACATGCTGAATCAAATTAAATCTCAGGTTTCACTCCTGTTAGTGTGTATCCATCATATCTTTTAAATTTTAGCTGATAATGGTGGCTCATAGAAATAATACAGCTGCACTGCTTGTCTGCCTTGTTGATGGTCGAAAATAAAATTGTATCAGACCTCAGCTAAGACGGGGTACATTCCCTTTGTAACCCTTAATTGGACAAGTGATTAAAAAATGGATGAAAGGTGGATTAATGGATAGACGAAAGAGTGAAACAAAGAAAGAGAGTAATTCCTAACAAATAAAAGATTGAGACTAGTGTGACATTTTACTTTAAAACTGGCTCTAATAGCTAATCAATTTCCAAAAAGTTGGAGGTTAATTTTCACGGCGAGCGAGCCTCGGCATCGGAATTTCTAAAAGTCAAAATCGATCTGAATCCAGTGTCCATTAGTTCAATTACTAAATAAAGAAGTCTAAGTATAGAAACCACTGGCAAAAACACACTATTGTAAACTCAGTCTCTGACTTGGTCCTGTAGCTGCAGTCTAATATGGCAAGGAGAAAGAGCTCCAGCTTGTGGGTACCAGGTGGGGGACACAAGCTGCTGTATATCTGTGCAACTGCATAATGGTCTGCAAGTCATTATAATAGCTTGCGTGGTCTGTTGACTTGTTCATAAATATTGATGGCATTCAGGAGGAGAATACTTTCTGATCCTAAGTTGATGTGGCAAAAGATTTCCAAGATGGGGATGGCAGGTGTGAATGCAAACCAGGTTTGCTGAGTGGGCAAAATATTAAAATTAGTATCTTTGTTTTGTTGTGTGCTCATTAATATTCATTCATGGAGGCAGGTGTAGTGAAAGAGGAGACATCAGAGGGTTTCATAATGCCCAGTGGAGCCAAGCTGCCTTGACATTAGAGTGGGTAGAAACCAGTTTGACAGATGCTGATGGCAGGGAGGGTTTGCACCTGAACGTACACACTTTTCATAGACGGTGAGTAAAATGTGTGCTCAAGAAACTGTGATAGAACGTGCATTTTGTTCTTTTGACCTTCTCTCTCCTGTCCGCGCACTGCAGGCTGAGAAGAACTCTGTAGATTATACACACACACACACACACACACACACCTCGTCACACACACACACACACACACACACACACACACACACACACACACACACGCTAACCTCGTGTGAGTGTGTATGCTAAAAGGTCAGTCACACAGGTGACTCATCGCTGTTTATCCTGTGCTAGTCTCCGTTCTCCACCTTTTCTCTGGAAACACACATCCAGAGACACACGTGGATTCAATGGCATACATGCATTCCATGTATAAATCATACAACTATACACAGGTGCAGTGCAATGTGTTTTAAGCACCAGAGTGAAGCAATGATGAGCACACACGTGCATGTTGAGTTGTTTGTATCTAAGGCAATGTAACGGCAGTGGCAAGCTTTACATTACACTACATTAGTCAACTTTACCTGACCACATGACAGGTTAACTTTATGAATAGATGATGAAGTCATCTTTCTGTCCAGGCGTATCTTCATCTTTGCCTGTCTGACTATCAACATCAGTCTCTACATATTCTTCACATCTCACTACTCTCCCTAGATGTGTATACTTTCTCATTCTCCCTCCAATATTTTACGACAAAAGCAGAGAAAGCACAATGAGAGCTAGTGTTTGTATGGATGTAGGTTTTATGTATATGGTGTATATTATAAGCACATAAATAGAACATGTAAACTACGTGTTTGTTGAACAAAAGAAATTTTTAACTTATGCAGTAGATACCATTTCCACAACTATCTCAAATTCTTAGATATCCAGTTCTTTGACCCTACTTTCCAGGTCTGCGATCCTTTTCTTTTTCTCTGATTTTTGGACAGAGCTTTACCTTCTGCACAGTGTCAAAGATGCTTTTCTGCTGCAAACCTGATAGTAAAAAATTTCATCCATTAGGAAGTCAAGAGACTTTTTAATGTCCTCGACTTACTCAGCCATCAGAGTCCTCTTTGGCCTCATGTTAGCCAGTTCCACCGGTAAGCATGTTCAGTCAGCTGTTAACTTTGCCAGCTGTTAGCCTAATAGCTTGTTGGCTAGCCCAATATCAAGTTCAGGGTGTCAAAAACACAATCAAAACACACCACACAACAACTCACAAAGAGGAATTTGCAAACTCACAAACGGGAAGCCCCACTCAACAAACACTAAAGCCAGAAGAATCTAAAATAAAGCTCTGAGAATTGCATGGTTACACCTTGGGGGGAATTTGCTAACATATCCACTCCTGGGAAGATTAACACACACGTGAATACTCCAAACCAGCAGCCAAGTTGATTTGATTAGCAGCAACTGGCTGCTGCTTACCCTCTTAAGGTAAGTGCTGATTTTATACTGTAGTTTTAAATGTAATTCTCATCATCATTTTTATACTATTTTATTATTGTTTTTGCTATTTGTGCTAATTTTATTATTTTAAATGTTATTTTAATAATCATCTTATTTTTTTTATTTTTTTTTAATATTTTTAATTTATTTTATATATATATTTTTTTATTTCTTATTTTTTAATATGTTCAATGTATCATTTCTGGCATGTCAAGTGTACAGCACTTTGTGTTCAGCTGGGGGCTGATCTGAAAGTGCTATATAAATAAATTGCTTGCTTGCTTAATTCCTATGGAAGCGGGAACAGTGTGGCAAGTTTTCCAAAGGACTGCAAAAACTTTACTTTTCACACAACTGTAGTTCCGAGCAATAACATATATGGGCATTAGTACTTTAAGAAAAGGCTACACAGTTCTACTTAAAATAATGCAGTTATTCAACACATTTCTGATTTTTTCTTTCTGTTATACAGTTAATACATGGTGACTAAAGAAATACCATTAAGTAGCTGCATTAAAACCTGAATGACATGTTAAAGTGTGAAGCAATTCAGCTAGCATGGTAATTTGTCAAGGTCTCAGTTTACGATAATGATCAGCTCGCTCTACATCACTGATGCCATAGCTACCTACCATTAACCATTAGGAACCATTAGGAATGAAAGGAATAATTTCTTATTCTAGTTCATTTTCTGCAAAGGCAAACACTCAGTCATGTCTTTTGACACAGTGCCAAAGGTATGGAGGTTATTCTCGTAAATACTGAAGGTTATACATTATACAAACATATCTTGGATGCATGAATAAGTAGTCTTTTTTGCCTCTCTTTAATTAGTTTGCAGTATTCTAAGAACATTTTCTATCAGGCTTTGATGTTTCTTGATTTTAAGTAAAAAGGTATCTTTCTAGTATGTACTAGTACTTACTAGATATTGACCTACTCTTTAGTAGGTCAATATGTAGACAAGTCAAGGCTAGCAACAACTTAAATACTATACTTTAAATAAATGAAGCAATAAAAAGAGTAAGCTCTATTATTTTGCACTTTTTAGGTTAATGTATTGAATGAATATGGTTAAATGTTGTTAAAATATTGCAAATGCCCTAAAAAGAGATACTTGGTATCCCATAGTTGATTTACTATTATATACTACTATCTAGACATCCAGGCTTTTAGAAACAGAAACTGCTAGGTGAGCTTACAACTTGTGCGCTTTGTTCTACCTATTAGGCCAGGACTAGTTATTTGTTAAATGCTGGAAAGCTCAAACACTTTCTTTTCCAACAACATATTAGTTTTGGAGCATAAATTTTGTCTCCACTGAAAGTCGAACCTCACTTTACTGATTGAAAGACATGGAAACACTCCTACAGTCTGACATTGTTTCACAAACTACGATTTTATAAAAAACAACTGATATGATTGTTTTCTGTGCCTGTTACTTACTATCTACACTTGGCTATTGACTTTACAGTAAACACACACACAAACACACACACCCTTGAAAGCACTTTATTGAAACAGATTTGTTTTAGCTTCGAGTGAACACTTTGCGGTCTTTCGCTGGAAGCTGTTATCTTCGGGGAAATACAAACACATATACATAGACATACATTTGTCTCTGACATGTTGAAGGTGGTAGTCTAGCTGAAATCCTTTTCACCCAAGGGCAACTACTTTCAAACGTCATGTTTGTGTGACCCGTGGATATTGGGGCCATGTTGGCGTTTGTGTGTATGTGGTTGCGTTTTAAAAACACAGCGTAAAGCATTTGCGGAACTGCAAAGGTTAAAGCAAGCTATATAAGTACAGACCATTTACCTCTGTGGCTCACATGAAATAAAAAAGAAAGCTGGCCATATAGATGTTACAGCACATGGACACACACAGAAGAGGTACACACCCACCAATCTGTCATAAGGTGTACCAAGGAGCAAAGTATAACGCATGTAACACATTTTAAAGTCTAATTTTCAGTTTGTGAAAGGGTCATCTGTTCATTGCGATCAGAGCAAGCTTCCCCGAAGCATTAAGCCTTACTTCAGGGAGTGTGTGATGAATTAAATATAAGGTCATGCCTCGTGTGTCCCCCTCAACTCTACGGTTAATGCATCGAGTAATGTGTGCCAACATTAGCGATGCTTACACACTCTTCTCCCTTCTCACCCCCCTTTTATAAGTGTTTTCCTTGCAGGATACTCCTCTGCAATTCAATATTCAATGGCAGCTTAAATTAAACATGCTTAATTCAATATTAATTCCAAGTGAGGTTGTGGTAAAACATTTGTAGTTTGTTTGCTAGCATATCCCATGTGGGATCAGCAGCTATGAGACATACAAGTTTAAATTTTTGGATATCAGTTATCATTAATTATTTGTAGATTACCTAAATCTCTCCAAGTAGCTTAGTTCAATGTATGACAGAGCAGATACAGGTGCTAACATCCATAGAGGTTTTTCCTCTTGGGGTCCACGTAATACTATGTCAAGGTGAAGAAAAGTTTGAAAGACATTACACTGGAACTAATACAGGAAGTTTAAAGGATGTGCAGTGTTTCAAGTCAAGAGAAAGCAGGCTACAGGGCTGAGGATCACACATACCTAATCTTATGCATGGCTAGCTTCCATGTCCTAAATCAATGAGGCTGGGTTCCATTGATTAATCCTGGATGGCTTGGGGCTGTGGGCTTTATGCAGTGAAGACTGCAGCTTTACCACTCAACTGACAGTTCTGCTTTTGAGAGTGTTTCCACAGAAGCTATCCATGCTTCGGTCCTAATGTGAGTTTTAAAGTTGTGTTACAGGCTATCACACACAAAATGTACCTCTAATCTGCACTTTGGCACAAACAACATTGGATTATGTTGTTGAATGCATTGCCGTGAACCCCATTTCTTTTTACCTCCCAATCCCTGATGCTTGTACGCAACAGAATCGTTCAGGACCTGTGCAAATGTCAAGTTGTGCATATCAAAAAGTGTATAATGTTATCACTTCGGCTCAGATCTGTCTGCGTGCTGACAGGGGTGTTTAAAAGTAAATCTGTAAAACCCCATGCTTTGAGATTAGCGCATTCCATTTGTGGTTTGTCAGTCTCTGATGGACAGGATGGCCACAAATGTTTGAAACAGGTCTGATAATCTCCTTCGGTGTAGCAGCTGTTATCCAAAATAGCCCCAGCTTTAAATCTCTGCTTCCTTAACTGCATAAAGTGAGCAAATCAAATTTTTCTTAGGTGCGAGATTTCTAGCCGACAGCATAATGCAGGTGACAAACCATATAACAGTCCCACTTAGTGCAGAATTGTGGTTGTCAACTCTGGCAGTCACAACCTAAATTGTCAGTGTCACACATAAATACATATATGAGTGCACTCTGCCCGTGACACACACACAGAGACATAAACACACACATGCCATCATCAGTCTGGTATATAATACACACACGTGCAGCTGTCAGATATAAGAAATCCACCTTAAAGTACGCACACGCGCACGCACACACACACACACACACACACACACACACACACACACACACACACACCAGTAACTTACACTGAAGTGGCATCCTGCCACTTGCTGCACAATGGTATTACAGTGGCTCTCAGCCTGTTATGATCTCATTCCAAAAGCATTCAGCAGTGCCACAAAGCAATTCCAAACACATTTCCAAAACACATTTTGCAGCGCCACAAAGTGTTACATCCATCACTGGGGGAATAAGGCGTAATGACCGACAGACACTGTAATAGTTGATTCTCCTGCCAAGGAAATGTGTGAGTGTGAGGGGAGAAGTGTGTGCGTGACGGCGTGCGTAGTCATGGGTGCGTTTGATTTTTGGCACACACACACACACGGAAAGAAAGTGAGAGAGCGTGAGCGATCTCAGTAGATCCATTGTGCTAAAGTCAGGGTGATCTCTCCTCGCTCCAGCGCCCATATATATTTAATGACACGGTGAAAGAATGAATTAAACATCTCTCCCTCCTTTTACCCTCCCTTTCCTACTATCTCCCCACCTTTCACTTTTTCACAGCTCCTTCAAATCCACCTCTGTTCCTTATTGAAATCCGTGCTCCCTCCTATTCATCTACCCCTTCATCTGCACTATAAATGTTACTCTCGGTATCTCTTTTGCATCACACTGTCCTCCCCCGCCCCACCCCTCACCTGGAGTATACTGCCGGCCTATATTCATAGATTTCTTTCATGCTGAGAAAAAAAAGTAAGGAATCGTTGAAGATGTTAGCAGGGCCAGTGAACGGAGAACCCGCTTTAGAAAGATGATAGAAAAGGAGAGGGTGAGACATATAAGGACAGAGTCAGAGAGAGAGAGGGAGAGCGATAAAACAGGCAAAGTGATCAAAAGAATCTGAAGAGACAGAAATATATAATTAGACTGAAAAGGAGCGCTATTGTTTGTGAGCAGAGGAACTGAAATCGTGAGCAAGTCTGTGTATAAGGGCGAGAAAACGGTGCGCAAATATTTGTAATTGCGTGTCAGATGAAAAAGTGAGAGCTGCAGCAGACAGCAAGAAGAGAAAGAGGAGGTGTGGGCTGCTTGTTAAAGGACAATAATGGACAACTCTAAAATATTGTTAACCTTCCTGTCACCCTGATTTCAGCCTCTTCAGCTATGAGTGTGTTTCAGCATGAATGCTGCATGCGCGATGTGAGCTCTGGTGATGCTGCAAAAGTGCCTATGCAAACATCTGCTTTGTCCTATTAGTTGTGTGCCTGGATTTGTATAAGCGTACACAGTAAACAACAGTGGGTGTGTGTGGATGCAGCGGGCTGACAGCAGGAAGCTTCAAAGATGTGCGACGCACTCACAGGCGCACACAAACACCGACGCCGCCTTCCCTCTGATCTGCAGATACATCCTGTAAGAGGAACAGAATACAAAAGAATAGACATGCAATTGCTTCAGTCACTGCAATTTCATCATCCACACTACTAGCCTTTGCCTGACCTTGCAAAAGTAAAGTGGAGCATATTAGAGCTCTGATGCTGTTTCTTATCTAAGTTATCTTTTTTTCTGTTGGGGTCTTTCTTGCTATAGTCAATTACATGCTGAAACAACAGAATTTTAATAGATCCTACTATTAAGTTTTTACAAATCCATATTGCCCTTTTGCAGTAGTAGTAATAGCAGTACAGCAAAGTAAAATAGATAGGATAGTTGTTAAGTAGGCTGGGTTTCCTGAGAGACTACATAACAAAAGGGCAAATCCAGTTGAGAGGAAACTAGAGGACATAAAAAGCAAAGGGGGTGTCATTCTGCATATAGGAGTTTTTTAGTACAAGTTCAGGGGGAAATTGCTATGCGGCAGAATAACTTGAGATGCCTCTCTTGCAGGTTGACAGACGTATAGACAGATAGGCTAGTATGCAAAAGAATAAATGGGAGAATAATAAAACAAGGAGACGTGCCTTTAGGGTGTCAGCCTTTGTTTGGTACGAAGAATGACAGACACTGCGGAGCAGCAACAGCTGTCCGGCCTTGCTTACCCTCAGCCAACTTTCTTGATGTTCCAGTTGTTCAATAAGACCATTAGTGTTCCCTTCTAGTTATTAGAAGTTGTTTATTTGATATTTAATTATTAGGTCTTTTTCTTTTTTCCACTGGTCCCTTTAAGATTTGCAAGAGTGGATCATCGATCTCCATCTCACCCTATCCCTAGCATCCTCCTCTGTCACTCCGACCTTTTGCATGTCTTCCTTCCCTACATGCATGAATCCTTTCCTTCGGCTTGACGGCACCATCTTCAACATCCCTTGTCCAGTATTTCCACAAACCATCTCAGCCTTGTCTTGCCTCTCTAACTTTGTCTCCAAAATGCTTCACCTGAGCGGTCTCCGTGTTATGCTCATTTCTAATGTTGTTCCTCTTGGGCACTCCCAATGACATCTTAAAATTTTCAACTCCACCTCCACCTCCAGCTCCACCTCCTGTCTTTTTGTTTAGTGCCACTGTCTCCAAAGCATACATCATAGCTGGTCTTGTAAACCGTCCCTTTCGTTCTATCTGCTGTCCTTCTGTCACAAATCAACCAGACACTCGTCTCCACCCACTGCACCCTGTCTGTGCTCTTCTTCTTCTTGTGCGCTGTCCATTGACCTTGGGTATTACACTCGTGCACCATCATTACCTCTTCTCCTTGCATAGTCCCTACATTTAAAGTCCTTCCACACTCCTCCAAAGATGCCAACCCCCTCTCCTCTAACTTTGTCTTAGGCCAACAGTTTCTGCCAACACTTAGCTGACCAGCAGCAAAGTGGTATGAAAATCCTATTGATGATCTCCATGTCTAATAAGGAAAAATCTTATAGCAGATATCCTTCCTGGGCTATCTGGGCTTGGGACCAAAACTAGGAGTACACTTGCTTGTGGTCCCACCATGGCTGGGTACTTTTAAGTATCTGATAAATGTGTTAAATCAACTCCAAAAGTTTGTGTGCCTCTGCTATCCCTGCCCTACCGAGGCACACAGTCCACACAGAGGCTTTGCAGGTGCCTCATAAATATACTGGAAACAAAATCTTGAACTTTGAAAAATGCCGGTATGTTGGCTAGTTTCTGATTTGTTTATATGAAACTAATTGTTGACTCAATTGCTAGACAAGACAAGATTTTCAGCTGACCTTTTTGTAGCAGTACAATCAAATCATTTGCAAAAAAGAGGCCAAGGGAGAGGAAAGACAGCTCTCCAGAAAGTTTAATGTCATTTGTATAATACAAACAGCTGCGTGCTAATTCACTAATATGATTGACTACCTGCAGGGTTTCTCTAGCCCGTGATAGTTTGTTTAGTACCACCTTCCAATCAACGTCAAGCTGGCTGTTATTTGGTGGCTTGCGTGCTCCGTTAAGCATCTGCTTTCCCTAAATTAATGCAGCTGAATGTGCTGCTGATGATGATTCAATTATGTGAGTAACTGTGTTGCAGGGCAGCAATTATCTTTTATCTGTCAAAATGACAAATAACATTATGATTATGCCTGAACATGGAACTGTCACACTGAAATCTCTTTGTTTTAATGGATTCCTTGAGTATTGGACAGAAAGACAGGAAGGCAGACAGGTATGAAGGCCTTTGTGTCCTGGCATGATATTGTTTTACTGCCCTCCTCATAAATAGAGAGAGAGACTGAGAGACTAAACCCCAAGTCTGTTAAAAAAAAAAAGCCATTTCCTATCGTGGAAATCATATCACTGTCCCTCTCAGAAAGAGACTGACGGATGGACTCCGACAGACAGCTGGAAATAACGGAAAAGAAACCCAGTCATCAGTCCTGGGGCAAGATGAGAGAGAAGGGAGGAATGACAAAGCGATGGAGGGTTATAAGATGCTTTAGGAGATGGGGCTTTTTCTTTTTTCTCTTTTAAAATTCCCTAGCTGTAAATGGCTGTAAAGGTGTGTTTCTTTTCCTCAAGTCTGAAATTATAAATAAAAAAATTGAATGTTTTACACTAAACCTTTACTTCACGTCTCACTGCTAAATATGCTCTCATAGGAGATATGGACACAGCATTGCTTGTGGCAGCCTACACATTTTTCTGTTGGCTCTGTGTTACTGTGATTTAACTCAGTAATCAAAAACTTGGTGTGCTTGACTCTAGCATGGTTATTGGCTATCGGCACCTAGAGATGTGCTGAAGGACAACACATAAGAAGCTATCCAATTATTCTCTCCAACTTTCAATACTGTTATGTAATGCGCCCAGCATGCTGTGTGTTTATGCCTCCGTATGCTTGTGTGTAGATGTGTGTGCGCGGGACTAACTCACCACAGCTTCATGCCTTCTTAAGGAAGGAATGCACGAGTGTCTGACAGCAGCTCCATCACCTTTCATTACTTTCACCATTAAGAGAGAAGTAGAAGTGAAAAATACACAATGTGGAAACTTGTGGAGGCAAACTGGATTAGAAACACACAGGGACGTCAGGGAATCTGTGTGCTCATGACCCGAGTGTGTTCAATTTCTCAAATCAGACAACCAGGCTTGACCTCTAATCAAATAAAGCTGATATGTCCAATTCATTAGCCGTCACATCCAGCAGATGCAGGGCACACTAATATGAACCCCTTGCGTACTGGCCAGCTAAAGCCTGATGTTCGCGCTTCGTTTAGCCCCGATCCGGTCTAAACCCCTAAAGGAAATGTCTTTTTATCCGCTTCACTGGGTTTACCACCTTGTTACTTACGTCATCTCTTTGCGGCTGCTGTTGTCTGTTGGTCATGGGCATGAGCTTTACAGCTTGTTTTAACAGGAAACAACACCAGGGGGAGCTGCAAGTTTTATGTAAAGCAAAATAATGAAGGCGATGAAACCAAGTTAAATTACAAAAACAAACAAACTTAAACTTCCTAAAATGGTCTACAATGATGTGATGAATAGCATAGCTGTCTGAGGTCTTCAGTTGGGGAAATCCTTCGCACGGTAAATTGTTAGTAAATTAAATCGTTAGTAAATTGATCAGTTATTTGCATTATTTAACTGTTAAATTTTACTGAACGGTATTGATTAAAGCACCTTTTTATGATTCTGACCAGCATTTCCCATATACACCATACATAAATGGTAAATAAAGTTGTATTAAATGGTAAATGGCCTGCATTTGTATAGCGCTTTTCTAGTCCCTAAGGACCCCAAAGCGCTTCACACTACATTCAGTCGTTCACCCATTCACACACAGGCGATGGCAAGCTACATTGTAGCCACAGCTGCCCTGAGGCGCACTGACAGAGGCGAGGCTGCCGGACACTGGCGCCACCGGGCCCTCTGACCACCACCAGTAGGCAAACGTGGGGTTAGTATCTTGCCCAAGGATATTTGGCATGCAGCCAGGAGGTAGCCTGGGATCGAACCACCGACCGGGATCGAACCACCGACCTTCAGATTAGTGGCTGACCTGCTCTGCCACCTAAGCTACAGCCACCCATTAGATAAATAATAAATTTCACCATACAATCAAATGAAATTGATATCTTAGCAAGGATATTTTAAGATTTTAAAAATGTTAAGTGCTTTCTTTTTGCTATAAAATCCTTAGTCAGAATTATTGTTGTTGTCAGTGAATTTCCAAATTTACTCTTTTACAAAAAAAGCAAAAAAAATAAAAAAAAATAGTAAAGCATGTTATTATTTTTTGATCAAGATTCCAAATTACAGTTATTTACTTACATTTCCTGAACACAAAAACAGTTTGAGTGGTTGAGTGTTATGCTTGATTAATTTCTGACTTCACAAACGAGTCCAGTGCGCTGGCTCAAATTTGGGAATAAAAACATCAATTCAGTTTGTTGTTTGCCTAATAGATAATAGCATAATGTTTAGTTTTAAACAAGTTTTTTGACAAATTTCCAAAATATTTGCGCAGTTTAATAACTTTGTTATGTACTGTGAATAAAATGTTCTCCGGGGTTTTCTATTAGAACTTTCTAAATTATTTGTTCTGCAAAAAGCAAAAGGTAAAGTGTAAAAATGATCTTGAAAACGTAGCTAGCTGACAAAGCACTGACTCACTCTAACTCTGTACAAGGACAAAAAACATCTATTAAAAACTATAAACATTCTTATTCAAGTTAATGATAGAACTCTGTGTTAATTATTTAACAGTTTTAAAAAAAAATGTTAACCTTCTATGGCAAGGTGTTGCTCTCAGGCAACAAACCACAATTCAAGTTATTACCCTGTCCCATTTTTAATTTTTAATTTTGGTATTTAAAAACACAAGACACGTCACTGTTCAGTAAAATGAAGAGTCAAAGAAGGTTTCACCTTTGACCTGGGGCACCCCAGTTTACATTTTTATACATTTTTAAAGTGAAATAACGGTATTAAAAAATATGTACATGTGCAATATGTGAAGAAGTATAATTGGTTGCCTTAAAGACAGATTTTGATTTATTTACTAAATTAGCATTTTTTGGTTCATTGCCTCAGGCCTGCTTTATGAAGCGAGACCTCTTTTATTAGGCCACTAGTGCTAAAGTAGTGTTTCTAAACTCTGATACTTGGGACTGCTTGTTTTCGATTTTTGGCTGCTTCTCTGCTCCAAAAAACACTTGATTGAAATGATTATCTTGTTATCAGGCAGTTGTTGATGAGCGAGAGAGCGAGTAAGAGTGGATGTCAGAATCAGCTTAGAGGAACAGTAAAGAGGTCAGGTCAAATTTGTTGATTGCTATATTAACCGGAACCCCTAGGCTCACAGAAAGTAGCTCTGCAAAAGAAGGGTGACATATATTTTTTTGTCCTTCAGCCAATTTTCCTTATGTCTTAATATTTTTCTTTTGTGTGTTTTAACTATTTGTTCCGCTAAAAGCAAAACCTGGGCTGTAAAAGAATGGTTAAATGACACAACACAGAATGAAACTAACACCATATGAAGACAAAAAAAGAAGAAGAAAGAAACTGTGACCAGCTTTCATATCCGTTATAGTGGTGATTGAACACTGTTATGCAAGTTAATGATGGAACTCTGGTATAGTATTAAATATTTAACTCTTTTAAAAATGTTAATTTAACTCCGAGTGTGCAGCTCTTAAAAGCCTGAAATAGTGTTGCAATCAACTGAGAATTAATTCACCTCTGGGCATTTTGCTGTCTTTCAGAAGAACATTGAGATTGATCATGAGCACAGTGCAATAAGATTGCATAAATCTGAATTATATTATTTATTTTTTGCACCTAACCTAACAATATTAGATCTGAAAAGCCAGGAGGAGTTCTGGGTCAGACCAGTCCTCATTTGCTTGTCTGATGATACAGTCGTGATGTTGTTGACAGGAGTTTCTATGCTGCTTCTATGGCCAATGCTAGCTTGTCTGCAATCAGCAGGTCTAATTGCATTAACAATACCATCGCAAGTTGTCACTGTCTTCACTTTATCAGCTCGATTCCATGCAGGGAAACAGATGACAGAGAAGAGAAACTGGTCTGACTAAAGATAACAGCAAAATAAAGAAGGGACTCTAACACTTAACTGAAATGGAAAAGTGCACATTAATGGTTTAATTAGTATTATTAGTGTTAGTACAATATAGCAAAAGTGTTCTGCAGACAAATGCAAAACTTTCTTGAACTAATGTGTTAAAGATGAAAACTCTTACCTCGCTAATGCATGTTGGCTTTAAGACTCTTTGGGTAGTTACTCCAGTATTGGGTTACACGTCACTTCAAGGCTGACAGCTCATCAAGAAATGTGACAAGTGCTGGAGCATAAATATGATTAACTGAGGAAGAGTGATTTAGACCCCTGACACGCTTTGCTGTATTGGTAAAAAGTTTTTTTTTTTAAGGCAACCTAAATAACACACAGTCTGAGAGACACAAAAAGTAGGCTCCACTGAAAAGTTCATGCTTTATAAAAGGAAGACGCAGAGATCCACTGTGGTCTCGGGTGCAACTTGAGAATTACTGGCTTACAAAAGCAAAGTGGTACAGAGTTTCAGTGCAGGGCACAGTGGAGCAGAGCAACAAAAATGTGTGAAAGAGTACGGGAGATTTAAATGGAAGGTGAGAATGGCATGGGGACATGGGGAGAGGGACAAAGACGAGGAGGTGGGTTGGCATGTGAAGTTGCACTGCACACAAGAGCCTTTCAAGCTGCACAAAATCCTATAAAAAGAAACCTTAACATGGAAATACAAAGGCAACGAGGAAGAGAAACACAGGCTGACAAACTCATTTCTGCACACGTGTTCACAAATAAGCGTATAACAGAGCGGTAATTTCTACAACTTCAGCTGCTTTAGGTTGTGGGGCACAAACTTTATTTTCTTTGCCCGAGTTTAAAGCGAAGTGATCAAAGTCCTGGGCTGACAGTCTGAATGGATAAAGATACAGGCTCTGGGTGTTGGATCTTCAAGGAGAGACAGAACAGGACATCTGCGGGGGTGTTAGGACAGAGGTGAAAATAAGTGAAGAGAGGAGCTGAGGTGGGGAGAGACGGTGGGGGAGCGAGGGAGTAGAGATGAAAAGGAGGCAGTGAGATGAGGTCGGGAATGATACCATGGCAGTGGTGGAGGGCTTGGACACCTTTGATTGCTGAAAGCCAGATGAGAGAGGAAAGTCACTTCTGCGCCGGCATTGTATAAAAGTGCCTTTTATTTTCTTTTTAATTGGCAGCTTGCAGCATTTGTGCCAAACCCTCATTCCTCTTATCTTTTTAAACTCTTGAACACTTCAAAATAGATGACAGAAGATTGTGTTGTTTATTTTCTGACGCTTTTTAAAAATAAGAAAAGAAAAAAATAAAGGTTTTGTGAGTGATTTTTCCTTTTTGTCTCCCCCAGATATGTCACAGTGCCCAGTTATGGCTAGCACATCCTGGACTATTCGTTCCAGTATTTTCATCTTTCTGCAGCCACTGTTGCTTAAATCATAATGCAATAATTTTTTTTCCCAAGAGGACTTCCCCAGCAAAGATGCATGTTATATAGGTGATATATTACAAACCACAATAATTAAAAAACCCTACAACACTAGTGTATGTTGTTGTTGGTCTTCCTTAGTAAAACTGGAACTCTTGCATAGTAAATGAAAATGCCCGCAAATATTAATCGGAAAGTGCATTTCCAAAAAGAGCCACTTATATAGCTGTAATATTATTTCTGCTTTGTGAGACCAGTATGAGGTGTTTTTCCTGTTCTTTACTATTATTTTTAATAACTTATCAAATAAAATTGGTTTAAAGCTTAAAGTTTGTGTTATTGGTGTTGTGGCTGATGTAGACACAGACACAGGTGGCTTTGAATCTGCTAAGCCGTCACTCAGCTCACTAAACTGGACTACTTGATCATCTCGTTAACTTTTGGATGAATTTTCATGGCATTCTCTGTCAATTTTGGTGTGTGGAATTCTACCATTTTATTTTATTTTGTGGAAATGAAAAAAAATATACCTTTCAACATTGCACTACACAAAATGTTTGAATCTTTTTGTGTTCACATCCATTTCATTTCTAGCCTATAGCACAAGTGACCAAAGGTGCTTTACAGACAGGTACATTTACATTCTAGATCTCCAAAAAACCCAGTTTGAAAATACATGAAAATCGGAAAGGTGTGTTTTGCTGTATTAATTCTTTATTATGGAAAATAAAAACCACAGACGTATCCTTTAATAAGCTGCCTTCATCGGTATTAGTTGTCATTGTTCTGGGTCCTTTGACCCAGCCTTTTGAGTTATGTTGTTTTTTTTTTTGTGTGTGCTGTAATATTTGGTTTTTTCTATTTTTTGAGTATGGAGTTCTCTTTATTGTTTAGTTATATTTCTGATTCTCTGTTGTTCTGCGAAACTATCTTGTCTCCCCTTCCTGTGTGTCATTCCATGTCTTCCCTTTCGGTCATGTTTATTCCATGCTCATCATTACTCTCTCTCATCTACATTTCCTCGTGGGTCAAGCTGATGTGTCAGTCTATGTCACTGTTTCCTCTTTTATTTTGATAGTCTCGTGGTCCATGTTCAGTGTGTTTCGTTTTGCTTCCCTTGTGGCGTCACTTTCATTTGTTTCAGCTGTGTTCGTAATATGATTCCAGTCCCCTCGTCTCCTATCTGTGCATGTGAGTTTCTGTCATTCGTTTCTGGGTCATCTCTTGTCTTACGTCATGTTTCCTAGCATCCAAGTTTCCTGGTTATACCGTGTTCAGGTTTTTAACATGTTCATTTGATGTTCTTTGCCCATTAAGTTTATCATTTAGTTCCTTCCAGTTTAGTCCTAGTGGAGTTTTACTTTATTATCTACCTGCCTTTGTTGTTACCTTCTCCCTGTCTAATAAATGGCTCGCATTTTGTTGAACTCCCTGCCTCAAGTGTCTGAATTTGGGTCCACTAACAGAAATACTGCTGCAGACCTTTGACAGTTAGTATTGGAAATACTGGTCCTGTATTTACTTGGTATCAGATTGATAAAATTTGCAGTATGTCACAGCACTACTGAAGTAAGAGAAACTTTTCTAAAGTGCTTCTAAAGTTTTCTTTCCTAGGTTACAACTTGTTACTGGGGGCTACTCAGTCCCCATTCAATTCAGTTCAATTTTATTTATATAGCACCAAATCACAACAGTCACCTCAAGGTGCTTGAGGTTTAAGGTATCCCCATTGCTACAGTTGACCCAATTTTTCAACTCAAGCAAATGATTGCTGGTTTATATAAAATGCAACATTGCTGTTGTTATCACAGGCATAAAATTTGGTTTTTGACAAGGTGAAACTGCTAAATACAGGCCTTGAATATAAGGTTCATTTCTATGTTAACATCCGGCACTCCATTTTTAAGTAAATACATGATTTGTGGAAAATTTTGTTTTGTAGAAAACAGATGGAAGCGTGAAAGAAAAAACATGACTAGAGAACAACAAAATAAGTGAAGGTAAAGCAGGAAAGATATAAAAAAATAACTTTTACTTTTTTCTCTTCTGTTAAGAGTTTAGGTTTATTGGAGAAAATATGGAATTGAAGAAAAGCAAAGAAATGTGCAAGAAGAAAATGGAGTTTAGGGAGAGGAGAAGGTGAGGGGGAAAATGAGCAGTGGACTCAATCATCAGAAGAAGAAAAAGGACGCGTGGAGAGAAAATATAAGTTATAGAGTGACTATTCAAAATCCCCGTGGAAAGATGGATAGAACCATAACAGAATGAAAAACGGTGGACAAAAGAATGTTTCTAAGCTGAATACAGTAAGCCAATTGATGGCTGACTGAAAGTATTTCTCTGATGGTGAAGGCTTTGTGGAGGGAATAGGAACCAGTGTTGAGTAGTTAGGCTCACGGAAAGCCTTTAAGAAAGAACTGGTCCCAGTGTCAACTTCCTAAAATTTCCAGTCTATTTTCTGCATTGCCTTAAAGAGAGCCAGTCAACATCTTATTCTCATAAAATATAATTTCATTTGCAGTGTTTTCCAGAAAGTTTGAAAAACACTTCCACAAATTTGCTTGTCACTAAAGTTTGTACTTTGGTGTTATTTTTTTCTGCTTATGCTAAACCAGTGGATCTATAACTAATGAGCCAGATTTGAACTTTAACTCCTGCCTTCCCCCACTATATTTCAGTGTTATTTGTTCCTTGGGATTCAGAGATGATTTTGCTTATTTACAACAAATGAAACTAGATTGTTTTCTCCACGCAAGCAGTTGATTAAGGAGGTTTTGCTAGCATTGCATATCTGTCATTACTGTTCCCGAGTTTCTTCTTGTTTTACTGTTCCATTCATCATTTAATTTTCAGCTTCATGCTGTCTCTGTCTCTTTCCTCCTTTCTCCACTCACCCCTTTCTTTTCATCCCCTTCATCCCCACAGATATTTCATATTGATCTGTCACCACTCTGCATTACCATTCTCTCCATTTATCATCCCTCCTTATCTCTCTGTCTTCACATCCATTCATTGTTTTCTCACTCGTTCTTCCTTCTTTTCCTTGTGCCCCTTTTTACTCCAACCTACCGATTACTATCATTCATCCACCCCCTCCTTATTAGTTCCCATCCTCTTCCCCTCCTCTATCCCTCCCCCCTCCTTCCACCTATCCCATTATATTAATAGGTTGTTCAAAGTGTGTGATTTCAGCAGTAGCTCTTTCTATTAGGCAGCACTGCATTAGTGCATTAAGTCTGTGTGCACACAGCTGCCTGTTTCTCAGATGGACACATTAACAACATAATGGCAAACTGCCAGCTGCATTCATATTCTCTCGTGTGAACACGTGTGCATGCACACGCATAGTCTAGTTCAATATTCAAACAATCCCATGCAAGGTAACTACACCGTGCACTCCCATGCGGTGCACATACTTCACTACATCTTCCGCATACACCACTGAATGCACAAAGGGAATGTTAGGTCTGCGCTTCGCAGGCCCCGCTGGTTTAGAGACTTATTCCCGTGAACAAAGCAAGACAGAACTCAATCCATTTTAACTTGCAAGGGGAGCCGATTGGACCAGGGTCTTGAAGCTGCAAGCTCCTCACCTGATCCCAGACGACTCCAAACTCTGGCCCCCTCACGCAGCTCTTTTATTAACTCAGTGGTCACACAAATATCTCCTTAATCATGCGACAGATAAAACACTCACATGTGAACATGTGTTATGTGTGTCTGCAACAGTGAACATGTGATGCGTGTGTGTCTATGAGCATGTGATGTGATCAGTGATATGTGTATGTGTGTCTGTGTAGGAAACAGAAGTCAGCATTCATCCTAAAGATGTAATCACTCTGCTAAAGATCTAATCATCGTGCACAATGACAATCATATTGATCCACAATTCTCTAACAGGAAACTATAAGAATTGATATTCACCAAGTCACTCGAGTACATTATGTGCATGCTAATGCAGTGAGCGATGAGTCACTCTGAGTTTATTAAAGTGACAACACAAAAATTTCATTCAGGTGAAACAGTGAGTGAAGTCGGTTGATTTTTGTTTCGTGATATGTCATGTCTCGTACCAAAAAACAAAAAGTCTTCAAGGTCACTTAAGATATGATTAAGGCAAAGTTTTTGCTTTTGTTGTGCAAAAATAAAAAATCAAAAAAAAATCAAAAGAGAGATAGAGGGAGAGAGAGCAAACATCTGTGTGCTCATGTAAAGGTTTGTGAAGCAGTATGCGTGTAAAAAGTTTGTCGGGGGAGGTGGATTGGAAGACACAGGGGGGCATCCGGAAATGGAATTGCTTCCTCTCAGCAGGTGTGAGCATGTGCGAGCGCCAGAGCCTTCTTCCCCCTAAAAATAAAATGATACTCCTTCCCTCGAGACCATATGGTACAGATAACAAGCTGGTCCTTCAGCCCTCTTCCCTGTGCTCTCCCCGGTGGGATGAAAGAACCGTCCATCTTGGGAGACTTCTTTTATTGGTGTAAGTTTAGGAAAAGTAAAACTTAGTTATATCTCTTCCTCTTAACCTTGTCTTTAAAGGCATAGCAGGGGAGCTTATTTCCCATAATGCTGCAGCTGTTTGTCTGCTGTACACCTGTTACTGCGTGAGCACGCTCACCCGGCATTTCAGCGCAATTACTTTGTGTGATTGAACTTGCATCACGAAATGACTCTTGCTGACCAACTTCCGGATCAATTAAGTTATCCAAGAGCGAATTCGATAAGTGCTTATTTACACCGACATAATCAATTCCTCTTTCATTATAATTTGCTCTTTTTAGCGAGCACCTGCTACTCGACTCAGTCTTTGATTTGATTAAAACTACTTTATAGCCAAGAAATGTACACTGAACAGACCAACTGACCATTTTTATTCCTAATTTATAGTGACAGTGACTATTTTTTTTTAGCAAACTGATCGCAATTACTCTTGCAAATGTTTCTCATTTATTTTACATCAGTTTTCTGCCATTTAAATTTGTCGCACTATATATAAGCGGCACAGTCACTATTTAAAATAGCTGCTTTCTATTTGACTGTGTTAACCTGCTGCTGAGCCCACAACAATAGCCATTTAGTGATGCTTGGAAGAACAAGAAATAGATGAGTGGAGTGTCTCGCCATCTGCTGCTCTGTTGTTTGTATCCTGAAACAAATGCTGAAATGTCAGAAAGCATTTGCGCCTTTTGCTATTCCATGAATGCGCTGGGACTGTTGTGGCAGCATGCTGTTAGATTCACAAAATTAGAATCCATTTAATCAGCACTACAACAAACATCCAGAGTTTTATCTTATCAATCAACAGGTGAAACAAGAAACAGGGAGGGCTGCTTATATTTTACAGGTGTTCTGCATGCTGTACAGTGTAATGTACGCGTGTTCAAGAGGTGGAATGAGATTATCCTGAAATGCTGGTCTTCGGTTCTCTACGGGATAATAATCAAAAAGCTGCACATAATTTCTGGCTCCTGCTTGTAATAAAAACCCCAATTTTTTTCTGGAAGGTCAGATACGTTAACCTCCATTATGATCTTTAACAAGTATCTATTCATCACTGAGTCATTACATTTTTTTGGCACAGAAAAGACGTCATCAGCAAAAAGTTTCTCCGACAACTGCAGTTCTATTGGAATTATGTCAGAGGCATTGATTCTAGTTTTCAGTTGTGTGACTGTGTATTTCAATCCAAGTCGGCCCAAAAATGTGTGTGCAATATTTCATGTAATGGTTCTTTATATTTATATATTTCTTTTTGCAAATTTGCACACTGAACATGACGAATGATGGTGTAGACAAAACGGGGAAAAGGGGACTTCTGAAATATTGCTAGTAATCCTAAAACCCAAACATTATTGATAGCATCTCATTGTGTTTTGCTCTCTATGTTCGTCTTTTATGTATTAGACACCCTTGTTTATGGTACATACAAGTCATTTGTTTGTGTGTAGCAAATGTCATCATGCTTAAAATCTAAGTGTAGGGTGAAGATTAAGATGATGAAGGATGGGAAGGTTGTAAGATGCACACATCTAAGCAACTAAAACAAAGCGGACTGATTAATAACTGAATGTGCTAATGAAGTATTGTATTAATGCCTTGAGCTGAACGTTTTGGCCATCACAGTGTAAAACTTGATATTACAAGTGAGACATGGATCTGACTGTGGAGATGATTAAACCTGCACGTTCATATGCATGTCATACATAGCTGTAACTACACAGAAGGTCACTGAGGTCTTGACCTCTGTAACTTCTGTCCAAACAAGCTGGTAAAAAAAATAACATGTGACCTAGATGCTTTTACTTTGAAAAGATTAAGGCACTAAGGGAATTCTATGACGTTATCGTCCGCCCTACAGTGCTTCTGACTGGTTATGTGTAGGGGGTTAGGTTGATGTGTGAGTCATGAGGAATAATAATTGGATGGTTTAGGCACGAGAAGTGGATCGGCGGCACAGAAGGGCCTGACGCATTAAGTAACGTTTCCCCCCCTTGTGTTATTTTAATTTCAATTGGATTAGTAATTCTGAATTTTGCTAATTTGTTTTATTTTATTGTTTTTAGAAAACACATCACTCATCCTTTATGTAAAAACAGGGAAAGATGCATAAACTGAAGCTTTTTACAGTTTTCAAAATTTACAGTTCTGATTGCAGGGCAGCTGAAGGAGCCTTTTCTACTGGTTACTGAGTCCAGCTGCTACACAGAAAATATGATTGATTGAGAAGAAAAAATCCCAAACTTAACTCATTTCTAAAGCCTACTTAGGCCATTGCAATCACATGTTTGCCCTAAAATATACTTTGCTTTATCTTTGTTTTCCAACTCCGATGAGAACCATGCACATCCACACCCACACCACAATGCACAATCACTTAATTAACCCAACAAGCATGTCTTTGAACTGTGGAAGTAACACCACCTCACCTCTGTGTGTCCTGCTTGTCTTCCTATTACAGCTTACCGCCAAGACCCCAAGCTAGATAAGTAGTTAAGGAAATGGATGGATGGGCTGATGAACATTGTGTTGTGTTCAACAAGCCTTGAATGTAGTGATCGGGAATAGAAAGCAATTAGAAAAGTGTTTACTGGGTTCGTAGATCAAGTGGGAAGAAGGTTTATTTACTCACACTTCTGGCAGATTTTGCAGCCAGATGAGTCGCCTCTTAATGGACATTAGATCGAATGCAGATTTAACTCGCCTCTGCACTAGCTTCACTTTCCAAGTCAGATATTACAGTCATTGATATATATGTGTGTGTATATATATATATATATATATATATATCCTTATTCCAGACTGAAATTGCAACATTAAAATACATGAATGGTGGAGATTGAAATGAATGATGTTAAGGAGTCTGTTTTTGAAATCGAGGAGACTTCAAATGTAAGATATGATTATATATATTTTTTCCCTCCCATAATAATGATGATTTCTTTAAAAAAAAAATCTTTTGATGCACGAGGTCTTGAATCTCAATTTCTTCCCATTTTTGGCTCTATTTTTCAGCATATAGGCCAGAGTTCAGATCAGTAGTGGTCTCACACATTCCCTTTTGATGCTGATACATAATGTATTAATGACTGACTCAAGAGGCTGCCTGCTGAGCTGCTGATGATCCACTTGTGAGCAGTTAGAAGCTAAATTAAAACACAGCCATACATGCTTTTTCATACTGTAAAATCCAAGAAACGCAATGTACTCCTGTCAGTCACAACTGAAGCGCCATGTATGCTTGAGCCATGTGTGGGCACACACTGAACTGATTTTTTTTCTACTCCTGCAAGGGAAATTTGTCATTTTTGTCTTGTGTCAGAAGAAAAAGTCCTCGCGTCAAACACTTAATCAAAACTTATTTCATAATCCGAAATCTGATCAAATGATTTTTAAACACTTTCTAGCCTCTAATTTGCTGCTAAGCTGTTTTTCATTAAACAAATTTAAAATGCTTTCCGTGCAGGTCTGTTGGCATACTGCATGATGTATGAGGCTCATTTACAAGTGCAACAATGGGAATATACTGTAAGCCCAATGGGTCTGATGCCGGGGAATACCTTTTTGAAGCTCAGATTTGCTCTGATTAATAATTCTGTAACACTGGCAGGTATGCACATTTTTTTTCTGCGTATATTTGTGTGTGTGTGTATGTGTCCTTTTGCCTGTGTTTTTGAACTGAAAACAAATGGAGACTGAAATGTTAAGTTTAACTTTGCACATTTTTAGGAATTTGTCACATTTGGTGCTACAGTTGCACAGTGTGAGCCAGGAACACATACAGGGACGCATACAGGAACGCTGAGAGAGAATGCTGGCAGGTGTCAAGCGCTCATGTTGGCACATGCACTGCCTCCACACATACGCACACATAAAAGCACCATCAAGCAGGAAACTCACAATGAAGCACTGTTGGATGGCGCTTTTGTGTAACTGCATGGAGAGACAAAACAGAGAGGGGAAGCTGCAGGTGGCTGGCTTGCATCAAGTAGTCTTGTGCCTTCCTCCTGCGTGTTTGTGTGGGTGTATTTGTGTGCGCTACTGGACACGAGGTTTTGGTTGCTGAAGAGATGCAGCTGTTGGAGGAATACATTATTCAAATAGTGTGCATGAGCAGAGGGGCATATATGAGAGTGAGTGGGCTAAGTCCTAGCAAGGCAAGTAAAAGAGGCAACATTAGGAGATCTAAGCACTGTCTGTAGTTTAAACCTAATGTGCGTGCTGGGACAGATGTAAAACGGTGTACTAAAACAGGGACACGGAACATCAGGCACAGCATGTTTTTATGCTTTCAATCAATCTGTAGTTTAAACCTGTCATGCTTTAAATTGTTTGGACGCATGAATTCAAATTCAAATTCAAATTCAAATTTTATTTGTCACGTACACAGTCATACACAGTACGATATGTAGTGAAATGCTTGGACAACTGCTCGTGACCTAAAGAAAACAAAAAAGGAAAAGGCTATGAATAAGATAGGAAATAAATATGAAAAATTAAAAAGGGTAAATTTAACTAGGAAGGAATAAAATATAAATTAAGGTTAAAAATGAAATCACTGTACAACACAAATTAGAATGAAGGGTAAATTTAACTGGGAAAGAATAAGATAAAATATATAAATTAAAGTTGAAAATAAAATAAATGTACAACAAAATACACAATATAGAACTATATAAGAATGTATGAAGAAATCTAAATATAAATAAATATATACACAATAACAGCAGCTGTACAAGTATTAACAGGAAATGAAGACTATAGTGACCAGTGTTGTGCAAAAACAATGTCCAGAAAGTCCAGTGTGTGTGTAAGAACCATGTGTGGGTCAGTACTGTGTGGTGATGTGATTGAGAGACCATATCGCCTGCGGGAAGAAGCTCCTCCTCAGTCTCTCTGTGTTGGTCTTCAGGGAGCGGAATCGCTTTCCTGACCTCAGCAGAGAGAACAGTCTGTTGTTGGGATGGCTGAGGTCCTTCACGATCTTCCTGGCCTTGGTCCAGCACCGCCTGCTGTAGATTGAGTGCAGGTCAGGGAGCTCGGAGCGGATGGTGCGCTCAGCTGAACCCTCTGTAGAGCTCGTCTGTCCTGCATGGTGCTGTTCCCGAACCAGGTTAAGATGTTTCCCGTCAGGATGCTCTCTATGCTCTCTGAGGGGGGTGGACAGTGAAACCTGTCCTCACAAAAGTTGCCTAAAAAAGGTTACAGTTTGATTTCAATATAATTGGGCAACAATGAAGGAATCAATGCCCATGTTGATTTTATTGCATGGAGCAATGATAGATGCTCTATAATGAACAAAATAAGAAGGTTGTCTTCTAAACTGTCATAAGTGAATACTTGAGTGTTTGTCATCTATTGAAGTCAAAAACCAAATGTGCTGCTACTTTAAGCAGCGCACTTAAACGACTTTGCTTTGCAAGTGTTTCCTGATGCAACTGTCAGGGTTTTTTCTACCAGTGTTTTTAAAAGAGTCATTAAAATTGTTTGGAAAGCTTTGCGCGCCAGTGTCTCATCAGAAAGACAAAATAAAAAGAGGATGCACTCAGTGCAGCTTTATCTGTCAAAATACCCACATTGAAAAGTGTTTGGTGATAGTTAAAGATCTGATAAAGAGAAAACTTTTTTTACTCTTTTGTGCCATTATTGACTGCTGTTTCCTCTCTTGTCCTGTCTCCCCGTGCTCTCTTTTTTTTACCGCACGGGTGTAACAGGCTTATAGGGTATAGTTGTCACCCTGCAGACCAGGTAGGCAGCGTGGACACCCAAGTTTGTAAATTTGATCACTTGTGATCTCGACCTAGGGTTGCCAACTTTTTAACTATGAAATAAGGGACACCCTAGCATATCAGAAGCCCATGCAGCCAGTTGGACATAGTTTAAATATGCATAAAATGTTGGTATTCAGTTTAATCAATACCTCATCTAAAACGATAATGAAAAATACAGTAAATGATAGCTGCAATCACTATTTACTTAAAAAAATTCCTTTAAAAATAAGCAAAAAAGAAAAAAAAATCAATATTCAAAATACTGTAAATACGGGCTTCCATTACCCAGTTTAGTAGCTCTTTATTTTTGTGAATCGGGCCGTCACTGACGACTGTGAGTGGACACAAGCATTGGTCTGATACAACTGCAGTCAAATCAGATTTTGTATTTATAAGAGTGCCATCTGTTGGTCAGAAAGCAAAATTGTCGGTAATAGTGAATATACGGAATATTTAAGGTAGAACAAGGGACAAACCAATTTTGCTCATTATATGGGATGTCCTGGCTAAAATGGGACAGTTAGCAACCCGGTCTCAATTACAAGGTCACAGGTCAAGTTTTCTGAAAATCTTGTGAATACTATCATTTTGAATCCCTGAGATTACTTAATATAATAAAAAGACGTGGGAAAAGGATCTGTAAGGTTTGTTTTTTGTGAACTTTTCTTTAATTGTTTGTTTACCTGAACGCCTGTGGGGAAAGTCTTTATCATTAGAAAAAGCTACAAAACTTGAAAACTTTAAATCTGCCCAGAATTTACACCCTCATTCACATTTTCTAAAGCCATCCAGTGGGCCTGACTGAAGTCGTTGCCAGGCCCATTCTGGCCCTCATACCTTATGTTTGGCACCCCTGCCTTCAGGGGACAGTTGTTGTGTATTTGTTCTATATAAATAAAACTGAATTGAATTGAATTAAACTGTGTATGTGTGTCTGTGTGTGTGTATGAGACAGAGACATGCGTGCTTGTGTGTATGGTTTTTGTTCAGGAAAATCCAAGTCCACTGAGGACACACAGCGTTTTTGTGTGTGTGTGTGTGTGTGTGTGTAAGTTTGTGTTGGTTCCCTGTGATATAGCGAAGTAAAGCTGTGTGTTTTCATGTGAGAAGGAAAGTGATGATGTATTGACAGAGATATATTAAAGGCTGCAGCCTCGGGTCCCTGGCCTCCAGCCCTCTGGCCTTCCTCTCCTGTCTGATATTAGCAGTGGGGGTGTATTTAAAACTGTGTGCGCACACCTACACACATGTTACCCAAGTAAAACTTACATCATGTGTCCTCCAGCCAATCCTCTGAATCCTCTCCCAGCAGCAGGTGCACATTCATCACTTTAGTTTTAAACCTTTATAACCAAAGTGCCGTCCTTAATAAGACTTCTCTTAAAAATTTAAATGAACTGAGGTGATGGGTTGGCATTACAGCTTTTGCCTCTCGGCACAGCAGAGTTCCCCGTGTCTCTGCTTTATTCGTTGTCATGCTGATAATTTAAGAACTGGTTGCAAAGGCTGGGTTTTCACTTCCATTCTGTGCTATTACTACATGCAAATTTTCTCACTTGGTAATACTGTGAACAGAAAGTCTGACTCAGAAATATAAGTGCATATTTTTAGGGCCTCAGTTACCCTGACACCATCCACGAGAGCTCGTCAAATATTAGGAGTAGATTTCTGCATCTTAATTACAGAGTGTCATTGCAAAATTGACTAATTTGTAGATGGATAGGTTGATTGGATTTAGCTGCTCTTAAGTAGATCAATAATAAATCAGTGCCATCATTCTAGTCACTTGTAATCCACGTCTTTATCTTGCCTCTGAGGTGATTACTGCAAGTCATCTTACCCTTATCTTAATTGGAAGCCACCAACTTGCTTTCAAGGTGCCCAATCTGGTGTTAGTTTCACACAAAGGCCACTCCCCCCGCCCCCCAATACCTGCATACAGTTTATTTGTGATTTTGAAATATTACAGAAACTTTTTAACAAGGTTTAACAGATGAGATGCTTATTTATTTTCATTTCCTAGTGGAGCTACAAGAATCCATGGTTTAATGTGTAGAAACATATTTGGAAAAGGAGAGAGCTAAGTGATATAAATGCAAAAAAGGGGGCCACTTTCATGAGGAAATCAATTTGCTTTGATATAAGCTCTATATAGTCGGCATGAAAACAAATATCGGAGAGATTGGGGAAGTTTCCTCTGAAAGTTTTTCCTTAGTCTCTTTTTAAATGTGTGGCCTTGCATGTGAGTTTCATCCCATTAGTGCAAAGCATTGTTCCCACCTGCCGAACACCTTCTCTACAGTGTGCCACTGGAAAGCTCCAGGGAATTAATGGCTCACTGGGCCATTAATTCACTGCCTCGCTCCGTGCCTTGCTTATACTTCAGTCTCCCAGACAAACTGAGCGCTACCTTAGAGAGCTAAGAGTAACCATCGATTGAGTTCCTCTTATCTATCAGACATTTAAGGATTTGTGTTTTGATATACCTGCAGGTACACCGATCCATTTCCTTGATGACAGTGTAACTTCTTATTTGTATTTTTTTGTCTTTTTATTTATTTCTTTTTTGCTTTTACCAAAACCAGTCTTATCCTAATCACTTGTTTTCATATAGACAGAGGAAAAATATTCCCCACCTTTTAAAAAAACAAACCAAAAAAACCCTTCTGTCAGCATTGAGTCTCATTTGTGTTCCTTAACCTCTTCACTTTTTTTAGAAAAACTAAAAAAATAAAATAACCCCGTTCATTCCTTTTGCTTGCTACCCTACTCAGATTTTTTTCCCTCTGTTTGCTCCCATCAAGTGGCTTCCTTTTTACTCTTTCAGTCTCTTTCTTTCATCTCGTCTACATTTTTCATTTGGTTGTCAACAAACAAATTACAGGCTGCTATTCTATTCTGAATTTGCTGTGATGTGCAGAGCATACACAGGGTAAACCCAGGACTTTAAAGGGAATATGTCATTGTTGTTTCGCAGCATTTAAATGAGCTCAGCATAACTTTAGATTTATTGTCAATAATAAAACTAGCAGTCCTTAGGTGCATTGTGTTGCCCTAAAGCAGGGCTCTCCAACTCCAGGCCTCGAGGGCCAGTTTTAGATCTCACCCTGAGTCAACACACCTGAATCAAATGATCAGTTCATTACCAAGCCCCTGGAGAACTTTAAGAAAGAGATCTCAAACTCTAGTCCTCAAGGGCCAGTGTGTCCCTGTTGCAAAAAACCTGAATAAAATTAGTAGCAAGAATATAGAACTTGACTGCATGCTGAAAAGGCAACCCCTCACCCTACTCAAGTAAATTTAAGTGAATGTAAGTGTTTGGAAAAATGTATTTCTAAAAGTACTTTTATTGCAGTATGTTCATTCACTCATGAGCTGCTGTAACATGAATCAAATAGCTGAATTGCCACTTGAGCATGTAATCAAGTTTTATAGTCTTGCCAATGACCTACTAATTTTATTCAGGTGTGTTGCAACAGGGACACATGGAAAGGTTGCAGGACACCGGCCCTCGAGGACTGGAATTTGAGACCCCTGCTTTAAGACATGTTGAGGAGGTAATTTAGCAATTTGGCTGCCCTAAGGTGTGTGTGTTCTTGTGCTTGCACTTCATGAGTGAGCTAGCATTTGCCAAAACTGGTGAAACATGCACTTGTTGTACTTTATGTGAGCTGTCTTCTACATCAATTGAGACTATAGTATTTGCTTGCTTTCACATCCATGTGAATTTGAGTGACTCCCATTCTAAATCCATTGGGTTTAATCTGATTTTACACCTGTTGTAGCCATAATACCGTCAACTCTTCTGGGGAGGCTTTTCACAAGGTTTAGGAGTGTGTTTATGGGAATCTTTGACCATTCTTCTTCATCCAGAAATGCATTTCAGAGGTCAGACACTGATGAGAAGGCCTGGCTTACAGTCTCCGCTCTAATACATTCCCAAAGGTGTTCTTTTGGATTGAGTTCAGGACTCTGTGCAGGCCAGTCAAGTTTTTATTTTTTGAAGTACCCCTTCACCTGGCAAATGCCAAACCCAGACTTGTCCATCAGATTTTCAGACTGAGAAGTGCCTTAAAGCACTACATCTGATGCTTTGCATCGAGCTTGGTGATGTAAGGCTTGCATCCAGGTCAGCCACTGAAACCTATTCTATGAAGCTCTCTAAATGCTGTAATCTGAAGGCCAGAAGTCTGGAAATCTGTAGCTGTTGACTCTGAAGAAAGTTGACGACCTGTGCACACTCTGCACCTCAGCATCTGCTGACCCCACTCTGTGATTTTTTTTTTTCTTTTCTCTCCATAGCCTACCACTTTCTGACAGTGTTCCTGTCATTTGCACTCGCATTCACTGGATTGTGGAATATTTAGTAACACACAAATTTCTCAACTTTACTTGCTAAACGGGTGTCATATCACAATACCACACTGGAATTCACTGAGCTCCCGACCCATTTTTCCACAAATGTTTGTAGAAGCAGTCTGCATGCCTAGGTGCTTAATTTTATACATCTGTGGCCATGGTAGTGATTGCAACACCTGAATTCAATGATATCGATGGGTTAATGTAATTCTTGAAAATCTGTGTCCTGACAATACTATTGACTTGGATGTGAAATGGCCAGCTGTTACCATATCACCCTCTACAATTTGGATGAATTAGTCTATCCTAACATTGGACAAAAGGCTGGAAGCCATGAACAGGATTCCAGTCCATCACAGAGAGCCAGGCAACCACTCATGCTCACATGAATTTAAAATCCCCACTTAGCACAACATGCTTGTATTTGGACTGAGGAAACCAAAAAGAAACCTTTGGAAGAACGTGCAATTTCGTGAACCTTTTTGTTTTGGTATGAGTCATCTTACACCTACAGCCATGGAAAAAGTAGTTTAACTATCATAGTCTACTGTGGTAGTTGCATTGTTAAAATATAATCCCCTTTTAAAACAGTTAAATGAGGATACATTTGTAACATGAAAGCCTAAAAGACTGGCACAAATGCAAAGGTACAAACAGTAAACAGGAAAAAATGAGACAGATGGCCCCAGACAGGGAGAACGGGGTTAGACAGAGCGAGAGACGCCCAGGCCTTAGCCCCAGCAGTCTTCATGCTGGTAAATTAGCTTGGTGAGATCCCACTGTGGCGATACTCTCCTCATTAAACAGAGACCATAGCTTGCTGTTAGAGGGCTAAGTCAAAAATGTTTTTGAACAAGTAAATAACTATCCAGACTTACTCAAAAGCAGGGATCCAGACGACCAAATCAATTTACTGTATTTGTGCCTATATTCTCATGGTCACCATGCTCTCTTCAATTCCTCCAGCTCATTCTGGGTGTCTAAGCCTTGTCAATCCTTGTCTAAGCTCTGTAGCCTTTGAAATTATGTATACAAAATGACTACAATTTCTCTCCACGCAAAAGTTGACTATAAATTGGTTAGCATGATTAAGCAGATAATTTTATCACGGATGACGTGACCGACCTTCCTCACGATGCCCCTGCAAGTGTGTCTGTTTAACAACGTATCCAATTCTCTTACTGACAGTGTTTGTGTGTGTGTGTGCGTGTGTGTGTGTGTAGGAGACAGAAAAGCGATATGTGCGTGTAATGCTTTGGGGTTAATTAGCTTCAAACCAATGCCATCTATCAGCCTAGTGCTCAGACTCTGCTTCCCTACCTGACGGCTCCATTACCACCAGATGCACACAAGCACACACTATAGGCCAGTTCAGGTTGCAGTCATGCTTCTGTAAGGTCTCCACATGATAATATTTTTTTAAAACAACATTTAGAATAAAAAAAAAAATCTAATATTTGTCATAGATTTAGATTGTTTTGTGCTTATTTTCAGCCCTTCGTAGGTTACTGTAGCCTGAAAGCACAGCACAAGTTGCTGACTCTAACATTCCTCACAAACCAGAAGTCTCCTTAGGTAAGCATATTTTGCCATGCTGATTTTTTTTGTCTTTTTGGTTCCTCTGCCAGGATGGGTGCAGTTCTGTGAAATGAATTTTCTCAACTTTGGTTCCCAGCTGGAACAACACACACACACTCACTCACTCACAAAAAGCCAGTGGCTTGAATCATTAGGTCCAAATCCGGCTGTTAGTTATCTGTTCAGCTCCCTAGTGGGATTTAGTTGGATCTATAGTGAAGGATGAAACTGTTCCTCTCTTTCACCAAACCCATTAAGGAACAGACGGGGCAGACCTAACTGTCTATAGTGGCAGGACTTCTAGGATATTGGCTTATATTGGTTTCTATTGGTTTCTATTGCTTTCACTGCCCCCAGAGTTTATTCAGGAGATACTATTTGGAAACAAAAAAAGCAGAAGGGCTTTTAAAGGTTTTCTTAAAGCAATGTTTTAGTCAAAGGATTTCGTTTCCAGAGCTCAAGAAAACAGTGATATTAACAGCTTGCTGGTGTTGATTGATTGTTTTCATGAAGGGGAAACATAAGCTTTTACTCTTTCAATACTCTTTGCTTAGAGGGGAATACAGCAATTAAGAATTAATCTGTTATTTTTATGGCTGAGACTAGTCTATTCCATGTTTTCATTGTGATTAATTCTATACTTAAGCAAAGGAACCAAGATTTAATATCTTTGCTGGCTGGGCCCAATCGCTATTCAGTGGCAGCCCCACTACTTGATATAGATTAGTTTGTGTTTGTTCTTAGAAAGAGTTTAGGCTTCTAATGAGGTTTTGTGGGGAGGTACAGGGAATAAGTGCTGGTTCAGAGACCTTTTGGCTTAAGAGTAGTGACTGTAAGGAGGCGAGCAGCAGCATGCATAGTGGAATTCTGGTAATCCAGAGATCCTTGGGAACAGAGGATTAACGATTTAAGATGCCTTCATTATACAACAGTGTGTGAAAATTATTTATTTGCTATTATATATAGACTGTATTCCGGGGATCCAAAAATACCAACAATTTGTTACTTTGTGGAAGTACGGTAGTTCTTTGGATAAAATGGAAAAAAAAAAGTTTAAAATTCAAGCTTTCAAGCAAGCATTTATGCAAAATGTCATATATTGAATGACTGAATTGTAATGAATAGCCAAACAAGGTTATGAACAGCATCTAGAACTAAAGAAAATAACATTAACGCTGTATGTTCACCAAAGTATTTTCTCTTGAATACAGCTATTTCTTAGTTTGTGATTGGGTCATCATTCAGCATGTCTATAAGGTCAAGTATCTCCAGGACATACTGCATCTACAGTGGTTTGGATACTTTCTGTCTCATAGAAAAAGAAATACCATCAAATTATTACATTTTAGCATCATCTTGGTAACAAACAGGCTTTTTTTTTTTTTTTTTTTTTTTTTTTAGCTTGAATATAAGTCTATTTGCAACAAAAGTTTTCAGTTGCTTTATCTGTCCACTTTCCACTACTAGACTCCGATCCAGTTGTTTATACATTCAGTAATTATTGTTGATATCTTTCTGCAGTCAGTGGATATTGCATAGATGATAATAATTGTCTTCCAAAACTCTGAAACAATACAGGACATTACTCTGATAAGTGCATGAGAGTCAGAAAGTGTTAATTGAAACGGCAGATAAGCCTATACATACTCTTCCATTTATTACTCACACTTGTATTTCCCTCTCTCTCCCTCATACACTCACACACATATTCATTAGAGCAAATGGAATTAAGGGGATTGCAGGCATAATCTTCTTCCCCAGCGATGTGGGGGAACCAAGCTGTTAATTTGCTGCCTCTAACTACACCTCCAACTCAGCTTGTTTTGAAAAGGGCTCAAGTCATTGCGAGTCAATGGGAACTCACAGTACGTAAATGATTTACAACACTCAAACGTCGCTTGACATTTGGAAAATTAAGAAGGTTTCTGCACCTTTATGAAAGGTACATATCTGTTTTTCAGGGATCTATGAATGTGTCAGTAGTGGTAGTAACTTGGTAAATGGACCAGTACTTATATAGCGCTTTTCTACTCCAACTAATCACTCAAAGTGCTTTTTACTACAAGCCTCATTCATCCAGCCACACACACATACACACAGGCACTTTTTTTTTTTTTTTTTTTTTTTTTTTATACATACGTTTTCGATATTTGCAGTGCATCCTGATGGAGGCAACTCTGGGTTCAATATTTTGTCCAATGGATGCTTTAACATGTAGACTGGGATATCCAGTAACTATTGTAGCACTTACGTGTGAAAAGTCCAATGGATAATTACCAAGGTAATGAGTAATTTGGGCTAGTATCAGAAGATTAAGAACGACTCTTAGAGCTCTGGTACATCGAATGGCAAAGAAACCAGACAAACACAGTTGTGTGGCTTAAAAGTACTTTAGTGATGTTAAGCTTTTAAAATAATATTTGTAAACAACACAGTATTACAACAGGTTTTAACAGAATGTCAAGTATAAAAATTTCCCCCAAAGTAGCAAAAAAATAGAATAATAAAAATTGTGCACAAGTAAAAGAATTAGTCTTTTTTAAGTCCAAATGGTACCGGTGGGGCCCATGACAAACAGGTGTATTCCAATAGAATTCGTCCGACAAGGAGTGTGTGTGTGATTGTCTGTCCTACCGCACTACTTGTACAGTAGAGGATTGCAGTCCATCAATGTGCAAACGAGTGTGCGTGTATATGTATATCGTCTTCTAGGATCTTAGGTTGGCTCGCCATCCAGTGAACACTGTAACACTCTGGGTTCTGGAATTGCTGACCTGGTCTTTGGATTCGTCCCATATAAAAACCTGTTGAGTGGATGCTCAGCGTTTACGTGAAGCCACAGCTCAGTAAACCTTCCGGTCTTGTTCTGTCCTCGATAACAATTTTTAGCCTGCCTGCTCTGTTCGGCTATAGAAGCAAGAGACTGAAAACTTGGGAGCTGGTACTAAGGAAGGATAAGAGCTGCCTAGAGCTTCACTGATTGGCTGACACGAGAGGAGTGGAGTAAAACCTAACAGCTCTCATCAGAGCTCATCAACCCTCGGAGAAACTTAACCCTTGTTTAACCAGAACAAATATATAAATCTGTCCCTTTTTTTTTTTTGTTTAAATAAATATTTTGATCTCGTTTCACTTTCATTAAACAAGAACAGTAAGAACAGAAACAATGAACATAAAATGTTTTACTTTTTCTTCTTTTTTGTTTAAGATGATTTTAGGAATTGGGTTACACTATACTGACATTTATTTACAGTTATTTTTATTTATACCAGACGATACTTTATTTTAACAGGATAATGCTGTAAAAATATGTAATTAAATCATTTATTATAGCATATATCTAGTAAAGCTCCAAGTTTTACAGTATTTTTTTAACAGTACAACAGTAATTCTGAGGCACCAGCCCTATCACGACAAAGAACTGGATAAACCAAAGAAAAAGTATGGAAAGATGGCTTGTGCTTCTGCGTTGTCAGTAGCTTTGCTTGTGAGGTACAGTCGCACTTTTAAACAATTAAGTCACTCGGATATTTCACTGGGTGTGTGCTCAAGTACGGCATGGAGCAGCAGCGAGCAAACAGCCACCTCTGCCCCTCAAACACAGGAAAGAAAGGAGAAAAGAGAAAATTCATCATGTTTTCTCCGAGTAGAACTAATAAAGCTGGAGTTTATCGATACCACAGTCTTTAATAATTTAGCCCTGGTGCACGTTTTATTACCTGGTTTCGCTACCTATCCCTAGTGACTATATAAATGTCTGCAGAAATATTTTGTGAAAACACAGGTATATTTGGGGTAGACGGTACTGGCTCTATGCCTGCAGTAGACAATATTGGATGTTGAATCTGTACTTTATGTAACTCTCGCTCCCTCACTGCACTTGCTCTTTTCTCTGCTTTTCGTCCTCTTACTCAGTAATGACTTGGGAAGGATGACAAGTCATTACTGAGTGTGTTTGTCTGAGTATGTCTGTGTTTCCCAGCTTTAGAGTGAAATAACAAAAGATCAAAGTATTAGGTTTGCCGAGGTCACAAAGTTTCTTTCCCATGGTAAACAGACGGATACCTCATACTCCTGCATCCATGAATTCAGTGCTCTTTTGAAATGGATATTCAGTTATTTAAAAGTACATAGAGTAAAAGACCAAGTAAAACGGTGGAGTTACACACAGCATAGACGTGAACGCAGCAGCACATGCATGTAGCCACATACTGTATATACAGTGATGAGCTGGAATTGGCTTTGATTTTTTTCCTTTTTTGTTTGTTTATCATTACCTCTATGAATTATACATATCCTGAAGTTCACCAGAGTTCCCAATTCTATTCCCCTGACAGAGGAGACCAAAAACGGCACTCAAATGCTGGAAGCGTGAACTTCCATTGGGTTGGAAAAATGGAAAGTTATTAAACAACTGAAAACTGAGGAACAAAGCTGTTTTGTTTCAAAATTAGATATCCAGCCAGCAATAAAACAAGAATTTTTCCATTTAGTACTGAGCAATGAGCGTTGTCATAGAAGTGAAAACAAAATATTCTCTCTTCTCAATATTCTCCTTAAACACAGTTAACGTGCTGTACAGGTTAGGAATTACAATTAGCATACTTCATTTACAATACAATGCATTTTTATGCTGCATGCAATAATCTTGAAACTTAGTGTTATTTGCCTTTGTTTACAGATTTGCTTTAAAACCACTGAAGAGAAATAACTTACAGTATCGCTCAAAATGGATCGCTGACCTTTTTAAAATGGCAAAGACAAGTATAGATGCACAGCGACAGAGACTTCAGATGATGCTCAAAGGGAATAAAGACAGTGAGTGATGGCCTTTAGAAACATTCAAGTCACATAAACACACACACTTGCGCACACTGTCTGTCCTAAATCTCCCGCCTGGATTTGCTGTGTTCAGCAGTTGTCGACGTTGGTGTTTTTGTGTGTGTTAGCATGGGAGACAGACAGCTGACACACCTTATGCTTGGGCTGAGATTGGCAGTTAAGAGTTGCTTCGAATGTATGCCAATGATATGTCTGCCCAAAAACTCTGTGTGTGTGTGTGTGTGTGTTTGCGAATGTTATAAATGGAGGGGCTTCTCCCACTGTCAGGGGGAAAAATCAATCTGCCTGTCAGCCATTGAACACCTTCGGCCTGTTATGCCACCTATCACAAGCAATAGACGTGTGTGTGTGTGTGTGTGTGTGTGTGTGTCTTCTGTTATTTCGTAGCCTCTTTGTCTCTCTGTTCTGCAATCTGACTGTTGTGCTTTTCTTTTCTTTCCCACATGTCTCTTCTCTGTCTCTTTTAAATCTTCTCTCTATCCTGAATCTGTCAGCCATAACACAAGTGTTGAAAAATGACACCACCTGCTTACCTTTTTGTTACCACACTGTCAGCCTGTATTCATATTTCCAATTATGAAGCAATTATGCTTTAATACCTGTTCATCATCAGCATGTGTTTTCTTTTTCCTTTCATATCTATGAACCAGCAATTTCTCATTTTAGTTACACTGTAACTTTCATGTTGATGACTTTGTCTCAATTTCCTGACAGTTGTTTACCACACTGATCCTGCAGGGAGTGGGCGTTTTGTAATTCCTAGTTCAAATATCACTGAACCGTTTTACTTTTTCGAGTTTTTTTTTTTCTTCATTGTATGGGAACACATTAATTGTGGTGATAAACATTAAATTGAAAAAATAATCATATAAGAGTCTTCCCACTTTACTCATTTTAATATGTAGGCAGTAAAACAATTACACTATTTAGCTCACGTTCAGAAACACCACGCTATTAACTCTGCTTTTTTTCACATTTCCTCAACATCTTCCTTCCTTCCTTCTTCCCCTTTTTCCATCCAGATCCCGCAGATCAGCTACGCCTCCACGGCTCCCGAGCTGAGTGACAACACTCGCTATGACTTCTTCTCCCGTGTTGTGCCACCGGACTCGTACCAGGCCCAGGCAATGATGGACATTGTCACGGCGATGGAGTGGAACTACGTTTCCACGCTGGCCTCAGAAGGCAACTATGGCGAGAGCGGCGTCGAGGCCTTTATCCAGATTTCCAGAGAAACTGGTAAGAGTGAACCTTTCCTCTGTTCATCTGCATCCCCCCCTAAAACGAAACCTCAGCTCAGCCTTGATTGAGATTAGAAGACTTATATTGTTTTTCTATATCATAGATTGTTCTGATTTTGTCTACATTTTATGGTGACGAGTTTTTATCCTCCAGCTTTTCTGGGAAAATGTTTGAAGCAGCATTTATATCTCCTTCTCTTCTGTGTTGTGTGACACCTTCATACAGTATTTGCCGTGACTGTCACTCCAGAGCAAATCATAATTTAAATGGATTTGAGTGAGAGCAGAGCGGAGGTCTATACTAGAGTTAAAAAAAACTGTTAGAAGGCAAGCTCGCCACTTCTGCTCGACTATCAGGATGTAATAACTATGATATGATGTTCATAGTGCACTTTGCTGTATAGTACATGAATAGTGGCTTTGGCCTGCAATTTTGGATTGTAGAAAGAACACAGTGGAAACCTGTTGTTTAAAGTTCTAGAGAAACTCCGGGGGAAGTTCACTCTTTGTGTAAATTGCAGGCTGTAGATTGCAGACTGTGGCGAGCAAACTGAGAAAGTTATTGTCGCAAACATGTGATGGACAAGTGCAGCCATCTGTGTATCTGTCTTTTAGTTCTTTATGCATGTATTTCTTTTTTGGCAGTGACGCCAGCTCTCGCAGACGCATTCAGCCGGTGTGAAAAAGGTGTGCTGTCATGGTTATTGTCCCTGAGAATTAGCAGAACAAGCTCTAAACGTCTAATACGGCAACTCTAGTTACTCTAGTAGGCAGGCGGGTGATACGGCGTTAAAGAGTGGATTTTTATGTTGACACAAAGACAGGGGTCATATTAAGCAGGTGGAAATCAAGAGTGAGGTTGATTTTAATAAGGTGGTGCAGAGTAAATTGTTAGTGGGAAATGTGTCTTGGATTTTGGCCCGCACGCAGTCATTTCAGAGCACATCTGTTGCTGGTGCAGCATTAATGTGCTGCCACTTTGGTGCTTTGATCAACAAAAGCAAAGCTAAGTCACTAAACTGCTGTAAAAACTTGGAGCAAATGTTCAGCAGTAACAGACTGTAAATGATCAGTTTTGTCATTGCTGCTTAAACTGTCATCTGCAAACTGGGATCAGTAATTTGAGCAGGACCTGTTGTCCTCTGCAGCTTTATGCTGTAGTGAAAGCATCTCAGTTCATTAAATCTCTTGATCCATCTGAAGGCAGCAGCACTCATGCAGCCATGTGTCATTAAAGGAAGGACAAATGGTGGAACAGTGACAGAGTTACGGGTGCCTGAGGCTAACTGATGTCCATGACGATCAAAAGGCTGATCTGTACTGTAGTACAATACCACAGAAGAGCTGCTGTAAGACATATCTGAACACCTTCATGCTTCAGAATGGTAGACAGGTAGTATAACAGTTGGGGCATGGTCACCCCTACCTGTCTAGAGCCTTCAGTGGAAGCATGAGTGTCTAAACTGAAACATGGAGCTAAGTAGGAATTCCCCCTTATTGCCAGGTGCATGAGCATGATTTAGCAGGGAGAGAGATAGCAGCATGATGCATTTGGTAACAAGCTATTGAACCCAGAGTAGAAAATGTTCTGCTGGTAAACCTCAGGTACTAAACTTTGTTGCTGACTATGCATGGGGTTACTACAGCTGTCAAGATACTGGAATTTCAAAGTCGATACCAATAGCCAAGAAAATACTCAATACTAGATAAAAGCTTTTGAGCCCATCGTGCAACAACAGAAGTAATGAAAAAGAAGTTATTAACATTTGTTAATGTTCCACAAATTTTTCCAGTTATAAGTTAGAATTAGCAAAATATTAAAAAAAAAAATGCCCAACACATATCAATAATGTAATTATTGTGGAAGAAGAGCATAATGGAAGATGGAGTGGTGAAGTGTGGTATCACTTATGCTCATTGCCTGCTTTTCAAAACTGACCTCAGAGCTATACAACAAAATAAGAAACCCATTTCAATAAATTATTGTGTAAGTAGTTAAAGCTTATCATATATTGTCCACCATTCACACTGGTCCACCTCAGTCTGCAGCTCTTTGCGTCCTTTCTTCGGCTCTTGAGCCACAAAACCCGTCTGATTTGGCTGTGCTGCTCCGGATTTCACTCTTCATTTGCTCGGTTTACTTCTCTACATTAGACTCTGCTCTGTTGGGCTACGGTTCCCCCGCTGCTCTGCACAGCCAGCAAACTGCCCCGTTCTCTGTTTCCGTAATCCGCTCTGTCACGGCTCCATATTCCATCCATGTCACGTTCAGCCTGCAACAATTATTTATCTTTTATCTAACTAAAATTCAGTAGCTGCTACCTTAATGATAACAGATGGCTAATGTGGCTACTGGGTAACTGCTAACAGTTAAACAACTAATGTCAACATATATGCTGGCCAGGTTAGCTTTTACGATAACTTTTTAATACTTCACTGGGTTGAAATAGGAGCTTAACTGTGCTCTCAAATTCCTCCTAAAGCACTGTTCAGTGTTAAGAACATTAACTACTACAGCTGTTAGTGATTGGAGGGGCTGTGTGAGTGTTTGCCGGCAAATTATGATGCAAATTATATTAGTTAAAATTGGTTGGTTTCCTGTCAAATCATACAGTTCACATACATAAATAATAGCAATGCTCCAAATTTTAGCAATGAAATAACTTTTAGTAAGTTACACTGCAAAGTGCCATTGTCACATTTTATTGGAGTAGTTTGTGCTTACTTGACTTAATTGACAGAACACATGATTTAAAGAAAGGATTTATTGGTCCTGTGTTAGTCTCTGCCACATTTACAACACTATTAAATAAAAGTAGCATGTCGTATTCTTTAAATGCACTAGACCGTCACATTATAGTTTATGAAACAGTTTAGAGTAGAAATTAAAATACCTTGGAACATTTCTGTCATATAAATGCCTTCATCAGCCTGTTTTAACTGTTTATTCCTGCCATCACTGTGCAAATTAAATAAAAAAAAACGTACAGACCTGCCTCTGGCTGCAGATTTGGGGTGCTTTGAGTTCAGGTCATGCTGCTCTGCACAGTTCGGACAACAATCGGATTTCCTGGAGAAACCTCCCTCTATTTGTTGAGCTGCTGTTCTCATGCATCACTCAGAGCAGAACAGCTGTTTTCAGAGCAGTGACACCCGTGATGAGGGAATTTGTCACCACAGCCTCAGTACTTTTGAATTCCACTTCTAGAGCCGAAAGTCTGCAGGTCTTGAAGCAGATATCCTGCTCACAGCTATATTTTGTTTCTTGTCTCCCTGCAGCAAGCTTTTGCCATTTTCTCTTAGCCAAAGTCTTGGAGAGTAATGGGCTTCTCATGATGATATACTTTACTGTTGTTAGCTGGGCTTGTATTTAGCAGTGGGATGTAAATTGGACAGTTGTTGGCTCTTGATTTTTACGGGCTGCTTGTGATCGATGTGTTTGCAGGTCTCTTTTAGTCTCGGCCTGCATTTCTGTTCTTTTTAAAATCACTCTTTGCCTGCTGTATTATCACGGAAAGATTTCAGGGCTGGGTTTGCTGTGAAGGGACAGTAGATGATGTATTTTAACTACTTCACTGGATGGTGTAGTGACAGGGAAAATGAGAACAAATCACTACAGAGTAAGTGAGAGTGACAGAGATACAGAAAATGAGAGAAACACAGAGAGATAGATCACTTGTCTGTTTTGATGTAAACTCTAAAAGCACGGTCCCTGTGGTCCTGGGAGCATCAAGATGGGTGAATGCAGAATCAAAATCAGTTTATGAAATCCTTCAAGTGATGTTGACAGATCAAAATGCTGCTGGTTTCCCTTGTTATGTCTCAAATGTTTTTTGAAAACACATCATGTTGGATGTTGACAAATATTTACCGACTGACAGAGCCAAGACGAGTAAAGAATCCATTTGAGGGGATTCTCATCAGTCGAAATCTTTCCAGTTTTTATTTTTTATCATCCTGTTGATTTTCTTCCCTTTGTTGTTGTTGTTGTTGTTTCTCCATTGTTTGTGTGCTGATGCAGAAATGACAGTTTTTTTGTATGTCTGTGCTGTTGTCTAGCTGTCCATCTTAGTCCCAGTGCGTGTTTGGAGCCAGCTCGCCCAGGGCTTTGTGCAGTGGCAGTCAGCACATAAATGTTTTGTGTGGTGTCAGATCAGTGTGTGTGTGTGTGTGTGTATGTATGTATACGTCACTGTACAGTCTGAAGCAATACTTAGCAAAGTGTGTATTTGTGTTCTGGGCCGGGGGGTGGGGGCATTATCTTGCTTTATATGTGTGTAGGTGGATGTGTGTGTGGGTGTATGGTTGGGGCTGCATGCTGTGACAGCAGTCACTCAATTCTTTACTCTGCCTCTCTGAAGACGCCAAGCAAGCTAAGGAAGATACAGGGATGGCAGAGTGGACAAAATGCTGGTGAACAAGAGGAGGGGACAGGAAAAAGTGACAGGACGGGGAGAGTTCATAGTGTGTTGGAATTAATGAATGAAACTGGACGCTGGGAAATAGGTAGAATAGGAAAAGAATAAGGAAAGGAAGAGCAGCATTAGGATAAAAATAAGGATCCTGGTAATGATATTAAGCATGCGTTGTACACATATGCATGCATATATTCCCTGAGACACAGTCATATATTTTCATTTTATTGCATTTTCAATAACAAGTGGACCTCTTCAGATACACTCGGAGAAAGAAAATAAGAGAAAGCGAGCTGCTGGGAATTTCTAGGATGTTATTTTGTAACTGCGGTGTAATGAGTGAAGTTTACAAGGCACTCTGCATACTGATACCAAACATCCATATGAATTGGTGTGTAATCATTCACCGATGAGTGTTAAAGGGTGGGTGTGTTTGAGAGAGTTATAGAAAGTGTGCACGTGTACTGCGTGCATTGTGAAAGGATATTAATTGCCAAAAACTGCTCTCATCACATTAGCATATGTCAGGGGTTAGTGGGTGTGTGTGGGGGGTGAATAGGTGATAGTGGCAGCAACAGAAAATGTTTAAAACTGTCCACTCAGACTTTTTATTTAAGACTCTGGAAGTTAAATCTTTACTTCTCCAATACGGTGTTTGAAAGTGAATATGTCCTACTTATGTTTGCTGCCGCACAGCTGCAGCGCTATGCCTCTCCCAGGAGGAGTAAGTAGAAAATTCTGCACATCTAATTTTTCAGCCAAGTCCACAGAGCAGTCAGCAAAATCTTTGTTTCAAAAGGACTGCTTTAGGAGGAAAAAACAACTGGAAACAACTTTGTTTTTAGGTTAGAAGGGAAAGAATGCAAAGAACAGGATGCAGGTGGTAAAGAAATCAACCTTCCTATGTTTGCCTTACTTTGCTAGCTCTTAACACTGGCATTAAACACAAAATTTCACTAAAGCACTAACTCTTGAGCCCACACCTTAAAAAATTGCCACAGTGGCCAACGCCAAACTGATCACAGTTCTTTTTCGTCTCCAAAAGCATGGATCTTGTCAGATCACCCCTTGCCATTAGTAACCAACCATGAGACAAAGTATTATGAACTTTGGCTTAAGCTATTAGAACCCTTTGAGGAGGGAGATCGCAATGATGCTGTAAGGGGAGCCAGATAAGGTTGGCTCCCCTTACAGCATCATTCATCTGTATAGTGGTTTATTATATCTGTCCAAATAACTGCAAATTATTTAAGCCTGCAGTCTTTGTGCCCATATGTCCAAATACCTGCTGGCGAAATTACCAACACAGTCCCCGAGTGGCACAGCTTGCTTGTAGAAGAATCTAACTCATAAGTCTTCCCTGATCAAACCTGACCTGACAAGGTTCATTTGTAGTAGGAGTTCTCACACAGATGTTTGGTAGCTTCTAAAAGTGTTAGAGATTCCTTTCTTGACTACATCGTGCATACTGTTTGTTAGAAGCAGCTAAAGCCTTTGACAGGGTGGAATTTCATTTTCTCTTTGAGGTCTTAGGGAGACTTAGATCATGGCCTGAATTCATTAAGCGGGTAAATGTGCTTTATAGTGCCCAGAATAAATTTGCATATTTTTTAATAAAAGCTCAAATTTTCAGTATCACTATTTGATATGTTGTTTTCATGTTATCTAAAAAAATAAGTACACTTCAAATGATTCACAAATAGTTTCATGCTGCTTTTCTTTACATGTTATCGTGAATGTTGTGTATTCAGGATAACAGATACGGGGAAGGATTTGGTTTTAAAGTAGGGATGCTCTGATGCGGTGGAGTCAACAGGCTAATAGAAATTCAATACAGAATCCTTATGAGATTGCAGCAAATACCTCAGTGTCTCACGACTTTATTTCGAGGCACCCCCCCACCCGCTGCGCAAATTGTACTTAAGAAGAGGGATCTTGCATTTGGCAGTGCCTTCTCTGTCTCACAGGAATATAACTTAATTTTTAAAAAGGAAATAAAAATGAACCCAGGCTTATTTTTGTGGAATCTTTTCAGGTGTAGAGCTCACTTTAAGAAATGTTCAGCACAAATTATTTAACAAGCTTCTTTTATTCACACGAAGAAGCATTTTATTTCAGTGGGTTAGATCCAGACCTCCCACAGTTCGCCAGTAGTATGGAGAAAACTTTAAAGTGTTAAGCCACAGAGTGACTGCACTCTGCCTTAAAGTGGAATTCAAACTTTTTTGATGAACTGTGGGAGACTTCATCCATCTGCCTCCCAAAATGGGAACCAGATCTAGTATGCAGAGGACTTTGCACAGAGGACGAGGGGCCTTTTCCTGCTTCTCTACATGACTTTCTTCAAAGTATCTTATAGCTTAGTATTTCTCACTATTTCTTGTAAGGGAACCAAGATACTAGTTTTTTGGGTTTTTTTTTTTTGCTTGAAATAATGTTTGGTGTTGAAACTGAGCTGATTGTGCTCATGAACATAGTTTTTAGATAAGCCACATTAGCAGCTTTGTACTTGATACTAATTTGCCAGTGTTACCATGCAAATGTGCTACACAGAAAGGACCAGATTTACTGTTGTTTTGTTCCAGGGCAAAAGCCTCTTTGGGCTTAAAAGAGTACTATTAGGATTTTTTAGGAAGCTTTCTTTAAGCAGTCTTCTGGAATAGTTCTATAAGCTTCTTGAAGGACATTCAAAGCTCTTCTTCAGGCTTTTGTCATGCATTTTTTTTTGCCAAGATGATCCCACACTGTTGGAGTAATGTGGGGTGGCCAACGCACTGATAATCTTCCATTGTGTGTGTTCTGTATCCAGAGCATCTATTTTATAATCATACTGTACTTGTACTGTTTTTGGTAAGTACATTATTCACCCCCCAGGTACATTAATTGCATTCACGTTTCTGTTATTTTGGAACGCACTTGGTCAGTATAGAAATGAACTGCCTGCGTCCATGTTTGTAAATTACCATCTTCTTAATAAATCATAAACAGAACTTTTAAATCTCCATCAGCGCATTTTAAACAGTTTAAATCATGTCCATGCTGTTTAATTGGCTTCTCATGCCAACATTTCTATGTTTCTATCCATGTAGGGATCTCTAGTATATATTTAATATATTTTTTGTTTGCTCATCCATGCCTACATCCTGAAATATATTCACCGTGACGTTAACTGCATATGTAGCCTGCGTGTTGTCACCCCCAGCCATGGCTTTCCAGTCATGCAGAACTAGTAACAGACACAGCTCAGTGAGCAGGGGCCAAATGTGTTTACTCATCATTAGTGTGTGCTCATGAACTGGATGCATTAAACAGGTTTTGTACACAGCGAATCGATGTAGCCCACTGATCAAAGGTTAATGAATAAATAATGCAAAGGTCAACTTTTTTTAGGCAAAAGTGGCTCTGTTACAGTGTTAAAATATCACAAAGTTGCATCTTACATCACACAGAGCAGAAGCAACGCATCAGAAAAGCCTTTTTTGATACCAAATCCCTGAAGAGCAAAAAAACCAAAACAAACCCAAAACATATTTTTTTCTGACACAGAGGTCTAGACCAAAAACAGAAGCACGCAAGCATCTCAGCCTGGTAGTGTTTCATTTTAGTGCTGAGACAGTCCAAGCTCCTGGCCTACATTTTCATCTAAAGGGCAATCTCCCTTTCCACCATCCAAGAGTACTGTTGACCCTCTCTGTAGAGAATACATCATGTAGTGCTGAGGCCACAGCCTCCTAAATCAACCAGTGTTTGAAACGTATGGATTTCTGCACTATAAAACAAGAGGTGGCAGTGTACTTTACCAAAGATAGAAGACATCTTTTAAATCAAGTCACGGCCCTTTCTCCTTCCAGTACCCTTCCTCACCTCCCCGTGGAATCCAGCTGGGATTAAAACTACCACATCTACATTCAGACACACTGCAGACAGAGCGAAAGGGGATGTGTGTTTGCAAGGGAGAAGGAAAGAGAGTGGGCGTGACTCAATCTGTGTGTTACCGAGTGTGTATGGGCACCTGTAAGTGTAGGGGGCAGAGAGAGAAAGCGTATGTGTGGACTGAGTTCACCGGCTTAGAACAGTCAACTGCCCCTGACACTGGCCGCTTTGCTGCAGCTCTGGAAGGCGGTAATGAAGAGAGGAAGGAAATGAGCGGGAGAAAAAGGGCTGAAAGAAAATAATTAAACGTTTATCTCCAGATTCATTTAATTAGTTCTCTGGCTCTACACTAATCTTCCGCCTTTTTGCTTAGCTTTGCCTCTTTAGTTCGCTTCGAGTCCACTCTTGCCCTCCACAATGAAGGCGGTCCTTGTCATTATCCAGCACTTGCTACTGGCTATTCTGTTTTTTCATTGAGGAAGAGCAGATTGTACATTAATTGAAATGCACCTATCATCTATTTATGAGCATGTACAGTATGTTCCATTTTTAGACCTCACTTGTGTTGGAGAAAAGGTAATGATCTGAAAAACAAAGAAAATCCTATATTTTTTGCTTGCTGTATGAATTCAATTGTTGTCTGGAGTAAGTGTGAGTTTTCTAACACAGGCTGTCGCACAGCCTCACAAAATATAAATGCTCAAGAAAAAGCAGCGGGCACTTAAACACACTCTCTAACTCTCTCAGTTGACAATGTATGTCTCTCGGGTAGAATTAGCTCTCTGTTTCTTGTCCTTGATTACACTCCCCTCACAACTTAAGACTGATACTATTCATCACCACACTCAGACACAGACACACACTCACATGGGGAACACAAACATCAACCCATCCATTTGTAACTAATTACACCAGCCTTGGTTCTCATCTCAAGGTGAAGCTGTCTTAGTTGCCTGAAGGGCCCCAAAGTCTCAGTTGCTTATAGACTTGTTTATCCTCTTGGTATGAGGCATGATTGTCTTTGTGAATTCAAGTTCTTCTTTTATTAAACCTTTTATACATATATATAAGCCAGTTTGAAGATTTGTTCAGAGCAAGAACACTGACAGAAACTAACCATAATTAGTGCATGTAGTAAAAACACATTGTGGAATACATTATTTTTGTTTCTTGCCTTATTGAAAATGGTTTGGCTTTTACTCAGAAATATACAGTAGTGTGCAAAAGTCTTTATTTCTTTGCTCACAGACTTTTTAAAATTAGTCTTTGTCAGTATTCCTCCAGGCTTTCTTTGGACACCGGCTGCTTTTTCACACATTTTCAGGCCATAACCTATATCTGACTATTTTCAGGGGGATACCTCTTTTTTTTTCTAAAAAATTATTATTGTTGTTGTTGTTGTTGTTGTTGTTGTTGTTGTTGTTAAGCCACTTAACACAGTGAAGAAAAAGAAAATGAAGAAAAATGAAGAAAAAGTTAAGTGAAACGGAGAAAACACAGAGTTATGCCAAATTACACAAGAACTGGACTGAAAACCAGTCACAACAGGTCTGATAGAGTGATGAATCTATATTTTCCTGGCATGCACGGAGGAGGTCAAGAGAAAGATGCAATAATGTTCACAGCCATCTGTAAAACATGGTGAACATGGTGAACAAAAGGTATCCAACATCCACAGAAGAGCTTTCAATGTCCATCAAGAAGCCTGAAGAACCATTGCTGAAGGCTACTTAAAGGAATGACAAGAAAGATTACCTAAGAGTTCAGGCTGAAGAATCAATGTGGTCATCGCAAATGTTAACCTTCGTTAGCAGCTCGTTACCCACTGCGCTTTTGCTTTTTATTCTGTATATTTGCATGTTTCAATAATTCATTGCACCTATTTCTTATTTTTGTAGCAAAATATAAAGAAATAAAGGTGTCGTTAGACTTTTAGACAGAAGAGGTGATTTAAATCTTTTCAAGTCTCCGGATTCTATTATAATCAGGCCAATGTTAGCCTTATGTTACCAATCTCTCACCTGGGTGAAATTGACAATATCTATTAGGAGTTAACAGCCCTCTGCAGATGGCATTAGTATTGCCAGAGGACATCTAGAGAGGGTAATTATTACCTCAGAAACTCTGTGAATTTCATCCCATCCAGCTGAAATAGCCATTTTTAGCAATTATCCCTGGCCTCCCAATAAAACATCCAACAGAAATGATTCCTGGAAAACTCTGCCTGCAATGCTTTTTCAACCTGTAAACCCATTTCAGTTTTTTGAGCCCTGTCTCGGTGATTGGTTGGGAGTTGAAAGAATAATTATGAAGCAGTTTGGCTGACGTGCAATATGTTACACAATAGATTTCAAGGCCCTGTAGCACAAAACATAAATCTGTCTTGTTCGATAGCAATCATTAAGGCAAGTTTAAATTTCAGAGTTCGCTGGTGGGTATACACAGCAATCAACAGTACTATGCATTGGCTATGCTGTTCTGGTACAGCACTGGGCCACGGTGGAATGTGCTATAGTGCCTTTGCTATATGTTGATCAGTGCTTCTGTTAGATGTGTAGTGTCTCTTTCAGCTCTAGTGGTTTTCTTGACAGGGATGAGAACTCCCCATATTCCACAGTGACAGAGCAAGACAGGGTGGGGAGACAGAAGTACAGATGGAGGGAGAGGGAGGATTAGTGTGCGCATGTGTATGTATATGCGTGTAACCCTCTATTCTCTGTCCCTATTTGGCCTCATAGAGATCAGTGAGAGAGAAACCTCCGCCAGTTGCTGCTAAGCCCCAAAAGTAATTTCAGCTATATTATTGCAGCAGTTGGTACACATAGGTGTGTTTCTATGTGTGTTTGCAGCTTATGTCAGGCTGTGCTGTAGGTATGTTTTAACTCTGTTTTTATATATGCATATTTGTTTATGTGTGTGTGTATATATGCTTATGCAAGAATTATGTGTGTTTTAGGTTTTGTTTGTTATTTTTGCGTGTGTGTGGCTTGTGCCAGTTTGCTGTTTTTGCGTGTGTGTGTTTTGGAAATCTTTCTGCACAAGTTAAAAGCACTTTCAAGCCTCTTCTCCGTTCTGCTCCAGTAACTTAAGGTTTTTCTCTTTCCCTCCCTCATGGTTTTTTGTCTTCATTTTTTCATCTATGTCTGCAAAAAGGCTCTGGGGTCACAGTTAAAATAAATGACAAGAACCAACGTATTCAGGCACACAAAGGAAAAAAAAAACTTGCTTGGCTGTAAAGGTGCTTTGAGAGATCCACCGCAGAGCTTCAACCCAAAATATCTTTATTTCTTAAAAAGTATAGTTTAGAAAACCAAACGCAGGAGTTAAATAATTTAACCAATGTGAACTCACTCAGAGTCTTCCCAGCTATTATAAGTCTTATGCTGTAGTATCTTTTTTTCACAGCACCTGAACTGGTCGAACAAGGAAAAATAAACACTTGAATTTTTTCTACTGCATTTTGCTGTGCTGTATACTTGTGCCACAGCCTCCCATCTCTACTTGATACAAAATGAACAGAAAGAACCACAGTGTTTATAATAATAACACAGAATCATTCTACTTCAGTTCTTATAATTGAACAAGGAGCTCCAGGTTGTCAGCTTGAAACAATACCATGACATGGTACATTAAGGGGCAGGGATAGCTCAGTAGGTAGAGTGGTGGCCCCATGATCAGAAGGTCGGTGGTTCAAATCCACTGAACGGCTACCCTGCGGTACCCCTGAGCAAGGTACTGTCCCTGCACACTGCTCCCGGGCGCCCAATGGCTGCCCATTGCTTCACTGGGTGAATGGGTTAAATGCAGAGAGCAATTTCCCCAAGGGGATCAATAAAGTATACATTCATTAAAAAAAAAAAGATTAAATATTATTATCATGCCTATTTGGAGTGCCATTCTGGATCATTCTGTCCTTTTTTAACCTGTTAACCAGTCACAAAGATTATTTATAGGATCTGCAATAGTTTAGAAGCAGCAAGGCAGTGAGTTTGCCAACTACATTCTATGGTATACAGATATCACAGTCTGCCCTAAACCAGTCTAACGTCATGCATCACTAGACCACAGCACTGCAAACTAACTTAAATAACACAGAGTTATCAATATTATTTAATTTGCTTTTAGAAAATGTATAAAATATAAAGTATCCAGATAACTTCAGCAACACATTATTCATGGATCCAGTGTCCAGTTAACCAATTTAAAGCTTAGCTTGCATGTGCTAATTGTTTGTCACACTGCACAAAAACAGTTTGTGTGTCATTATAGCGAGCTGTTTAAAACATTGAATTTGAAATTACCTGCCAAAAAGTTACTCTTGTTAAGCTCAAGCCACTTCTGTACCGCTAGTTAGGATGCTGAAGTAGGGCTGGGACAGATAAAAAATGTATGCTAGCATAGAATGCTAGTTAGGCTGATTAGCAAGGTTTACTCATAGATTGTATAAATGGTAAATGGCCTGTATTTGTGTAGCGCTTTACTAGTCCCTAAGGACCCCAAAGCGCTTGACACATTAACTTTGTAAGTTCATTGCATGGGCACCACCTAAATAGTGCTAACATAAATAAAGTGAAACATATTTAAAACATACTCAAATTTCACTCAATCTCAATCAAAAAAGGAACTATAAAATAAAAAGAAATGCTGTTGTTTTAGAAGAAAAAGAAAAGTACGCTTTTATTAATATTTAATAGCACTGCAAGCCTCAAACGCACTTGGGAAGTCTAGTTCATCGCTATAAATTAGCTGAGGTGTAACCTAAAAGAAAGCTAGCAGTTTTAGCCACCTATAAAGAGACAAAAGTTGAGCTTTTTAGCAATAGACTCTCTAAGAAGAGGTCCAGTCTTAAGTGCAGTCAAAATCAGAAATTTCTTTCTGATGCCCACTAACTGCTCCATGTTCTAAAAGAAAATAAAGTTGCTATTCTATTCTAAAATCTATTCTGTTTTATTAATATTCACACAAATATTTCTTTATTAATGAAAAGCCATCTGCAAGCATATTAAAAATCTGATAGGGATTATAGCGATAAACACCAAAAAGTGTAAAATCTCTTTTTGGTGTTTTATGTGTCTCTTTGCTGTCTATGCTGAAATAATGGACAAAATCATATATGTTGATAGGATATAACTAAACAGAGACAGAGGCTACTCAAAGCATTTTCCATGTGTTTAAGTAAACTTCACCTTCTGTCATTTAAACGCAATCCTCTTTCATTGCATTAGGTAAAAAATCAGTTTCACCATTATAAAATCTGTCACTTGGACGATTTTTGGAAAGGGCTTAGCATAGCTTAGTGACTTTAAGCTTGAAGCGTCATTTGTAGAAAATGAGATTTACAGTCAGTGATCAAAGCAAAATTTAACTTTGATGTTGTCAGCCTGCCGTGATCACATAAAAATCATTGTATGCTGATTCAAAATTGCAGAGAATTGTAGCCTCTTTGCTTTTACTCAGCAAACAAATGGTGGGAGGCCAAAGTCAACCCATGACTTCAAAAAGATTAATGTTTAAAGATGCTGCAAAGAAATGAGTACACTGGTGTCACATTGAGTGTTGGATAACTGTGAGGCAATCATGGAGTACAAAGGAAGGGAACCTGATGTTTCTTTTTAATTTCACATAAAGTGCATTGCACACAAACGCAACCAATACGGAGAAAAGATGCAGAGAGGAAAAAAAACTCTAAAACATCTTACATTATTTTACAAAGTGGGTCTAACAGGATCTGAATCAGGCAAAATCTGAATGAAGCGGTTTTGTCAACAAGATTTGTAGGTGTATGCAAAATGCTGTAGAATCTGTGAAATCTGTATTGTTGGTCACAAACATCTTGCTGGTGATACTATTTATCTTCAGTAGGGAAGGTGAACAGAATACAAAATATGCTGTTATACACTACTCACAGTCTGAACAGAGCAGTTTCATGACATAGAAATTTGAGGTGGAGAAAACAAAGATCATGCACTGTGTTACCTGTCACTTTCATTGTGCTTTTTTAAAACTTTTGTAGTGTATTAGCCATAAAATAAATTGAGCATATATGTTTGAATTTTAATTCAAATCTTTTCATATTTGTTTGTCATTAGCTCTTAAGAGAGTTGTGTAAAACTCTCTTAAGGGGTTGCAGCTGAAAAAAAGGCTAAAACTAAGACTACACAGTTATAATTAAAGTCAATATCTGCTTGAACCTGAATGACAGACCACTGATACTGATAACCCTGTTAACTTACAAATTCACACGTTTCTTTTTGCTTCAGTTCTTGATTTCTTTATGTTTTATTTTTTTGTGTGGAAAATGTGTGGCTTAGATGCAACTTTTCTGATGCCAGCATCACTACATCACTACATAGCTACGTTCACACTGCAGGTCTTAATGCTCAATTCAGATTTTTTGATCAAATCCGATTTTTTTGTCTGCTTGTTCACACTACAAATAAAATGTGACAGCAAACGCGCTCTAGTGTGAACCCTCAAAGCGGCCCGCATGCGCAAAAGAAGACGTCACACACAACGCACTCTGTTTAGACCCAGACCGAACAGTATTGTTTGACTGATGGCCCTTAATATAAAGACTTGTTTTGGACTTTACGTTTCCCAATTTTGCTTTAAGTTGTAAAGTTATTTTGTTATTCACATATGGCCTAATAATGATCCTTATTGCTGTTTTAGAGAGGAGCGGTGCTTCAAAGGATAGTTGCAGATTTCTGTCAGAATCTGCAGATTATACAGTACAAATAAAATGCTCCCGTTTCTCCAATGTTGTCTTGCCAAAAGTTTCACTGGATGGCCAGGAAGCGTTCACGAAGTCTTCTCGTGCGCTTCTCCGGCGCTGATAATTGGCGTCTGTCTTGTGTCAGTGACGTAAAAGACGGATTTAATGCGACATGACCGTTCAAACAGCAGTCGCTTTCTAAAACATCAGATACGTATCGGATTCAGTACCACATACGAAAGTGACCCAGGTTGGATTTGAAAATATCGGATTTGTGCTGTTCATACTGTCATACCATGATCGGATATGGGTTGCATAGGGTCAAAAAAATCGGATTTGATGCGCTTTTGCCTGCAGTGTGAACGTAGCCATAGATATCCACCTGGATCTTTTCACTTACTTTCTGTCAAAAAATGTATACAAGCAGAGACGCACATCCTGTTGTCCAACGGGCTGACTGATGGCCAGCTGGCAGGGGCCGATTAGCTAGGACAGAATGCAGCAGAATTACAACTCCACTGCTTTTGCATTGCTGCTTTGACTATGATCCATGTCGGATTGCTGGAATGCTGGATTACGGGAAGGGTAATCGATTTTCTCCATCTTTTCTCCATCTTTCTCTTTGTCTGTTTATTCCTCTGAAACCATCCTGAGTCTTACTGATTTATGCTTTATTTCATTTCTTCGGGTTATCGTCGCATCTTCTATTTTCTCATTGCCCTAGTATCCTCTGACTTTTTCACTATCCCTTTTCCTGGGGTAAAAGTATGAGCTTGTTGGGCTACAAGTTCCTCTAATGCAAGCACACTGCAGTTCTCTACATATCATATAATCCCCTTTTACTCTTCCTCTGACACACTTCACCCTCTCCCTGTTAAAGTCTCTTTCATGACTCCCTTTTTCTCTTCGCTATTCTCTATCGCCACTGATTAACACATCTCGTGTGTCATCTGCTCTTCTCCCTGGTATTAAAAGGCACTTGTTGTGGAACTGAATAACTTAATTTCACAGACTGGCAATCTTCACTTTATGGAATATTAGAAAATAACACTGATAAATGATAAATACTGATGATGGCAGATGGCGTATATTTCCCCTGTGGGTCTCTTACCTTTGTCTTTAACTTCAAGAACTTCCTTTAGCCTTTCAAATTCAGTAGCGTACGAAGAGCATTACAACAATATTTGGCACAGACAAAATAATTAAATGCAGCAAGATGTGAATTCATACTGACTCTAAAGCTAGGAACAGACACACAGAAAAAACACAAAGACTAATCTAAAAGTTAAATCGGAAGAGCAGACACAGAGTATACTGTTAGAATGAGGGATGACACAGAAAGTGCACTAAAATGCGATTTCCCCTAATTTTCTCTCATAAAGTTGAGGCCTCCTTATCCAATTCAGTCAACTTGTCTAAACCCCATTTCATACACCATAAAATGTGCCACTAACTGTTTAAACGCATAATGCAATGTTTTTCATGAAAGGCAAAGTCAGACGAGTCTCACCTATCAAAGCCCTGTGCCGTCCTTACATCGGCTGCCCTCATATTTACATCTAAATGACGGTTGATGGTGACAGAGGTAGCGCAGACCCAATTATGCGACAGAGTTGGCAGTGGAACCTGACAAATGATGGGCAATGGCTGAGGATTGGAGGCATTTCCAACACTCCACACTTTAACAAACATAGCTGTGTCTCCATAGTTTGACTCTGACAGAGTAATTTATTCCCACTCCGCCAGCACGGAACCACGGATTTAAAAGTTTCACCACTTATCCAAGCCTCCCCCATTTTTCTCTGCGGAATGAAACTGTTATTATTCAAAAGAGAAATAGGAATTTATGCAGGCTTACACACGGCCTTATATCTTCACTAACTTTCCCCCCCTTCTTTTTCCTTTTGTATTTTTCTTTCTCCCCTGTTGGCTGCTTTTCGTTTTTTGGGTTTCTTTTTTTGTTGTTGTTGTTGTTGTTTTTTCCCCCAGAATATATGCATATTTCCTGTTCTGTACCGAGTGTTTTAATTTATCTTGGTGCAGAACAGCTTGCCTGTATCTGCATCTCCCCTTTCTGTCCTCATCTCTTTACTACAGGATCAGATGCTATGAAATTGGAATAAATCAGTTTAGTTTAGTCTGCTAATGTATACTTAATTAGGACTTTTAAACTTTACAGAGCTAATGAGGAAGAAAAGCTCAATATATTTAAACAAAGTTTTCTAGTTCAAACTTTCATAAATATGCTGTAAAAATGTAAAACTAGATCTTTAGAAGTGCAGAAGGTAGAATTTTAAGAAGTGTGCGCCTCAAAAATTTCAAACCTCACTAGAAGCCTGATTAATTTTTTTTCTTCTAGCATCATACTTAGCAACTTCAAAAAATGATCTTCCGCTCTTCCTTTGACAGGCAGATCATGTGCTTTATGTGATTTTCTTTCAATATAGAGGAAAAAAACAGTGCATTATTACCTTTATTTATTTTGAGAGTGCTACAACAGGAGTCTTATGCAGTGACTCTCCGCCAGTGTGTTGAGAGCTAGTGCTGATGATAGCAGCCACAAGAAATCACAAGACATCAAAGGGCTCTGACATTCCTGTGAAAACACAGATAAAGATAGACTGAAAATATAACAGTGTTAGCACTATGAGTGTGACTGTCTAAGTGAAAAAACCCCAGATAAATATATATAATATGTGGATATGGATTTCAGAGACATACACCCTGTCTGCTTTTAAGATTAAGCTTAAAACTTCCCTCTTTAAAAAGCTTATAGTTAGCACTCAGGCTGCTGCGAGATTTCTTTTCCTTTCCCTTTTTTTCTCCTTTCACCTTGCTTTCATTCACTACTGGATTTAATCTTTAGCAATTTTTAATCTCAGCCTCCCTCTCATTCCCCTCACCACCAAATCACTCATAACACATGACAGCCCCTCCCTGAGCCTGGTTTTGCTGGAGGTTTGTTCCTGCTAAAAGGGAGTTTTTCTTTCCCACTGTCACCAAGTGCCAAAGGGGTCATCTTTTTCCTTTTTCCTTTTGTTTATTTGTTTGAAGGGTCTGCAGCCTATGATTTAAAGTACCCTGAGGCAACAGTTGTTGTGAATTGGCAATATACAAACAATTGGATTGTCTTGGATAGCATTACACAAATGCTGCAGGATTTTTAGCTGCACATCTCCCGTTCCACCACATCTCATAGCTGTTCTATGGATTGAGATCTGGTAACTGGGGAGCCATTTGAGTGAATTCACTGTCTTCTTCAAGAGCTTTGTGACATGGTGTGCTATCCAGGCAGTGGTTTTCCTATTTTGTTGAGTCCCTGTGGATTATAGATAGTTTCTTAGCTGAGTGGCAACGGGTGTGTTCTTCACTTGTTTCAAGAAAAGGCTCTTCTGCGTACCTTGGTATTAATGAGTAATGAATTTAATTACTGCTGCCTTTGTTTCAGCTCAGCCCATATGGAAAGGATATATATATATATATAAATCTTATAAGGTTTGTATCTGTCTTGTGTGGAACTTGTATGAAAAGCATACAAGAGTGAAAACAGATATAAGATCCCTTGAAAAATTATATAAATGGAACTTGTATGTTTTGGATACTTACTAAAACAATATATGAAAGTAATGAGAAAGTGGCCACTTTCATGAGTAAATCATATAAGCCTTATATGATTCACTATATGAAGCAAGCTAAAGCTGATACAAGTCTTTTATAAGTTTTTCCTATTTCTTTTCCACATGGGAGAGCAGTCTGACAATTGTCCTCTGATATGTGGCATCAACAAGGGATTTTGTCATCCAGAGAACTCCTACGCACTTGATATTTGCTCTTTTTTTCCCTGAAATACTGAGACCACCCCATCCTGGTCCAGCAACCATCGTACATTCGAAGTAACTGAACTCGCCTTTCTTCCCCATTCTGATGCTCGTTTTGAATTTCAGCATTCTGTGTTGACATGTTTACATGCCTTGAAGTGTTGGGTTGCTGCTGTGTGCCTGGTGTTAATTAGCAGCTGAAAGGTATACCTAATGAAGTGGACGGTGAGCGTAATTGATGAATGACTTGGATGCAATCGTTTTTCTGGAAAGGAAAGTATCAAAAACGAGTGAATACTGTAAAGGAATATATTGTGAGATCAAAGAGCAAGATGAAGCAAATGCAAATACATGACGGAGGAAATGAAAGTCAGCTATGAGAATCCACAGCTGCAGCTATAAATCACTGAGTGTAATGTTCTCCACCAACAGGTTTTTGTTACTGTCCTGAAAATTATATTATATATTTAAAATATATATATATATATATATATTAAATTTTCACACCTTTTAAAACTCTTGGCAAATGTTGTGATCCTCAAAATATTTATGCACTTGAGGATAAAAAAAAAGTTGCAAAACTAACCCATTCCTTACAGAACAATAACAACAAAACAAAAATAAATAAAAGAAACAAACTGTTGTTTGGTGTGATCACATGCAATTCTCTTTGGTAAATCTCCCTGCAGTTCCTCAAGGTTCATGGCAGATGGGTTGTTTGAAGCATATTGGAGGACTTTCTGCAGTTCCTCTGTGGATTTAGACGGTCTCAGTTGCTTCAGCCTCCTCATCTGATCACAGATTGACTCAATGATGCTTAGATCAAGGCTCAATAGGGGGGGATGCCCCTGTTGAAGGACTGCTTGTTCTTCTTGTTGCTGAAGGTTTTTATGACTCTGACTCTCTTTATATTTGCTGTTGGTGTCACGCTGTAGAAAATAAACATTGGACTGATCTGATGCTTCTCTGAAGAAACTGCATTTGAAACAGAGTGGTGTAAATATTTGGATAGTTGCAATTTTCTAGAGTTGCTTGGTTTACTTAACTTTTATTTTTAGGAGAGACACACATTATAGACATTCAGTCATTAACATTCTATGTGAGTCCCAGTCACAGCACTTGCTAACAGCTGACAGAAGAAAAACTTGGACCACAGTTGGGTTCTGGCGACACAATCCCAATTAAAATGGTCCATTCACTTAGTCACGTTGTGTTCACAAGCTGGTGGGAAGTTTCTAAACATCTGGGGCTTCCATGCTGGATGCCAACCTTAGAACAGAAATGGCAAACAAACACTGGTATCTAAGAGCTTCTGGTAAATTAAAGCACTATTCTACTCAAAAAATGACAACAAATACCCAACAAATAGGTGAACACAGGAAACCAGAACATTTAACATCTGACTTTGAGCATCAGTTAGTGCGCACCAGATTTGATTTGATTGAGGACAAACTGTTGTGATTTTCCCTGGAAAAAGTGAAAAAATACAGACTGTGGGATAGAGATATCATATACATCACTGGCTAACTCAAAGCAGCCTTTTTAGTATTAAATGATGAAATTTGATTCACATGGATGCCTGCTTGTTCAACTTTTGTATTACATGACATGCAACCAAAAATCAAAATCTTTCCTAGCCTTAACCAACGTGCTTTATTTCATGTGACTCCTGATCTCTCACATCATTGTCATTAACTTTATACACCTGTTATTCACCAATATTGCCACATATTCCAGCACACAGTTGTGTTTGCCAATGTAGTGGACTCTACTTAGAGAGTTATAGAGAAAGAATAGAAAATTTCTCTTTCAATGTCACATTAATATGTTAATTTAAACCGCAGAGTGATTAAAGGAATAGATGATAAATGGTTTCTGAACACTCCTTTTAAGCAAGTTGCACTAAATACAAATGGACACTGACGCTGAAGGGTTTGTTTATTGATGCTATGGATAAACATATTATGGTTAACATCAGATTTTATTTGCTGAATATTATTATTAATATTACTTTTTGCCTATTGAGTGACAGATAGGCAAACAGGATACTTAAACACAGACAGACATCCAATAATACACTATTTGGTACAAATGAAAGAGGCGAGCATTACTTATGCATTGATTTTAAAACCCATTCCTCACAAATTATTTATTTAGACATTTGGCTGAATTCGTCACATTAATGTTTTTTTCTTTTGGATTTGCCTACTGTGTTGCTATGGCAGCAGAGACAGAGAGGTAAGGGGAAGCATGGATTGGGTGGAGTTTGTGCGTGCGGAGGATAAAGTTTATGATGTCACATTTCATCTCTGGCTTGTTCTCAGGGACGGTTTTCTCATTTTCCTCCCCACACACTGAATTGTGCTGGCACTTTGGTCTGTGAATGTGCGTGGAATATCCGGATTGAGCTTGAGATCCTTTGACCTGTCTTGTGTTTGGCGTTGGGTTTTGGGCTGATAATTCAGATTTGATGTGAACAATAGATAAAACTGTGCTAATAACTGTCAGAAAAACCCTCAAAAGCAACAACAAAAAAAGGAAGGAACTCTGAAAAATAGTTTGCACCTGTTTCTCCAGGAGGCTTCGACCCTATTCTAAATTCATGAGGTAGAAAATACAAGGAAATGCGCTGCTCAACATGCAGTGTTTTGCTGCTTGTGTTGCTTTCAAGTGTGTCTTTGTGGTGGTCGATGCTGGACTCTGCACATGCCTGCGGCTGTTGTTCTTACGGCAGAATGCAGAAAGCTTTCATTGAAAAAGGAAAAAGGCTTTGTCTCTGTCTGCAGCCCACTTTTTGTTTGTCTCACCTTTGGTTCTTTTTCATTCTTTCTCTCCCGTAGGCAGTCTACTGTCTGACTGTGACCACGTCTTCATCTCTCCTCTCTTCCCTGCACACACATCAATACATGCATCTTAGTCTAATGATGTATTAGTTGCCTATTGTGAAAGATAATGAGCTCTCATCTCATCAGGTCACATTATTAACTCTTCTGTGGAGCACATCGGGCAGTTTAAATGCATGCGTTTGTATTTTCAGCCGTCGTGATGTGTGCGATGCACTGCAGGTGACGTGCACGTGGGTTTGCATGTGTGACTAAATGAGCCGTGCTTCAGATGATGCAGATTAGTGTTTTCACTTCAGATCACACCTACAGCTTCTATGGGAAAAAGCTTTAGAGTTCGTGTTTAGTTTTGAACATGTAATCATATTAGAAACCACAGGATGTGGATGACTTGCTTGTTTTGAATTCAGTGATTTATTCATTAATTTTTTTCTACAACTTGTTTTCTGAGGCTGACAGCCTGAAAGATGAAACGGATGGAAATGACCGACTGAAACAGAAGCAACGCAACACTGTGGTCATGCATATTTGTGCGCATGAAAACTTTCGCTGTGCGTGTGTGGTGGTGTTCAGCGTAGTGCACATGAAAGTCTCTGAATGGCTATCTATCTGTGTCTGCCTGTGCCTGTTTTGATGTCCTGATTAGCAGTGGTTATATTTAGATCACATTAATCTGTTCAAAGTCTGCATTTCCCAAAGGCACTGTCAGACACACACGCGCACAAACAGACATCCCCTCATCCTACTCATCAACTTCAGGACATAGTGAAGGAGAGGATGCAATAAAGTGGATCGAGTCCAAGTGATAGAGCTGATAGAAATGAGTTTCCAACCTACTGGAATTCTGCAAAATGAGTATAAGCAACACGTATTTGACAAGTAACTGAGGCCTGCTTGCAAGTGTGGATTTTCCAAGCATGAAGGAAATTTTGCTGGAGCATTTTGGACATGCTCAATTTGAAATGTGCTCTTTTGCTAATATGGCTTTGCCTCCAGCTGTTTTCTGAGAGCATTCTTGCTGGTACTTGGATTCATAAATGGCACATCTTTGTCATAAACTTTTTCATGAAGTTCTAATTGAAAAATGCAGATGGAGCAGAGAAGTTGATGGAGGTGCTTACACTTAAAAAATAACTTCTATTCTCTGGATTTAAATAATAATAATAATAATAATAATCCTGTTAATTTTCTTTGGCCTTTGTTGTATTACAAACATTTTTTTATTCAAACATTTTTTGTCTTTACACACTGAAATATTGCCTCAGTTGAAGTTGTTTCTGAATGTTCTGTCTGTGTCAGTATGTGATATGCGATGTGAGCACATGCATGTGCGTGTGCACACATTGCATGTGTATAACAAATCCCTGCAGTGTGATGGTCTTGGGTCATGTGTTGCCTTGTAATTGCTTTGAAGAGAGAATTCCAGAGACTTGTCACTGCTTACACACATCATCGCCTACACAAAAATGCCTGTGGGGATCATTTGTTGCATTACCCCTTAGCCCCTTACACTCTCCATAATGGAACCTCTAACCCGAGTCTGAACCTAATTCTTAGCTTTACCCTTGAAAGCAAGCCTTAAACCTCAAAAAGCAGTGTCTACCTCAGGGACCTCAATTATTGACAAAAGTCTTCATGGATTAGTGTGAAGTGAGGTCAAAGTTGTCAATGGGATATACATGAAACACACACACATACTCCAGGATCTCCTCTGTACCTTGATGAATGAATCTTGCACACACCTGGATCCTTGGTGTGAAATATGGAGGGTCTCCTTCAGGATCGGAGGCATTTTAACTGACAGATGGGGCCCAAGAAGATCTTCAAATGAACCTCAGGTGCTCAAAAAAAGTTGTTTGTTTTTTTTCCAAAAATCTTTATATTTTGCTTGGAAAATAGGAAAGAGCTGTAGCAATATATTACAACATGTCCAAATATAAATGAAAGTATACCTGGTATGGCCACCTTTATTCTTCAACACTGCCTGAACTCTCTTAGACTCTTGTCATTTCTTTAAATAAGAAATAACTTTTTGAAGGATGTTCTAAGCTTTTCTTTGGATGTTGGCTGCCTTTTGTTCAATTCCCTGTAAAGATGGTCCCACACTGCTTTGATACTATAGAGGTCTGGGGTCTGGAGAGGCCAATCCATGACTTGTTGTGTTCCGTTGTGCATTTTTTCTATCAAGGTATGCTTTTACTGGATTATTAGTGTGTTTGTCATGTTAACACTATGGCATTGCATAGTGTCTAGATCTGACAGTACATTTCTGGGATCGTAATTTCATCAATTTTGACAAGATCTCCAACACTTTTATATATATGTATAAAACTATAACAGAGCCTCCTTGGTGTTTTGATGGCTATTGTACGTCTCTCCTGAACTCCTCCATACATGTTTATGATGATTTGAACCAGGCTGCTAATAAAGGTTTTTTTCCTTGAGTTAGGTTCCTTTGTTATGCTGAATGATTAATAGATCAGTGTAAAGTGGCTTAACAAACAATAACAACATCCAATGTCCAATGAAAGACAGCCTAGAGAACTATTGGTTAAGACTACTTAAAAAAATTACATTGAAGTCAGGCTCCCTGCAAGAAAAATATAAATAAATAAGGGATGGATCAAGACTTTTGCACAATACTGTACAAAACTGCATTTAGATAGAATTTTGTAAAAATAATACTGTAGCACTCTTCTCCAAAGGTTTTGGGACCTCCTCAGTTTTCACATTGTATGTTTCATATGGGTTTGATTTCCTCTCTCCTGCTAACAGTGGAACAATATCTTTGTTTGTTTGATGTGTCTTTGTTTGCATTTACTTCTCTTAGTTGAAGCACATTTTATTCCCTCTTTGGTGTCTCCCCGTGTCTTTTGCCAGTTTGCAGTCACATATTTGTGTGGGCATAAAGCAAGTACTCCCGCTCGTGGAATGGACGAGTCAATGATTTCAGAAACACCACACTGAGGTCACTCACTCACACACACACAGATAGCATGCAGGCAATGCCAAAGCTTTTTTGGCTTATTGTGTTATACTTCCTCCCCTATGGCGGGGATGACCATATGTCTTCATGTGGCTACACTTGTGGGCGTGTGTGTGTTCATGTGGATTTGCACGCACGCCTCGTGTGCATGCGTGTACCATGCCACCCTGCAATGTGTTATTTCCCAGTGTGTGCATGTGTCCTGTCAAGCAGAGAGAGAGGCTGCTAGCAGGTTTTTGTTGGGCGAATTTTAAACTGTGGACACAGTAGTGAAACATTTGGACACCAAGAAGCTGCAACTGTCTTTCAAAATAAAAATATCCAACCGTGAAAAAAAAGCTGTTTTCCGCTTAAAATTGTATCAGTTGCATGGCATTTTTTGATCCTATTGTGTTAAGAGGCGAGTTATTAATGTGGAGATTCCTACAGACAATAACGTTTACAAAGCGCAATTTTCACAGAGTAGTATTGAGCACTTAACGTTACTGTAGGTAATTATTGTTTTTTCACAATGAATGTTTCAGAATGAGCCCCTTGAACATCTATCCTTCAACTAATTAAACTGCCTGATTTTCAATGAGCTTAATTTCTAGTGCAGCTGTCTGTCCAACTGCCAGACGCCGAAAACTACATAATCACTTTGACTGGAAGCCATAGGGATGTAAAGCAGAGGATCATTATCCCAGTCCAAGGCTGCATATATTATATTATATTGTTCACCAGGCACACACAGAAAGCTGTTAGACTGTCATGTTTTCTGCCATTTTTTATATTTTACATGTATGATTATATCCACAAATCTTCCATACCACCACATCTCAAAGGTGCTCTACTGGATTGAGATATGGTGACTGTGGAGGCCATATGAGTGACCTGAATGTCATATTTATGAAATAAGCTGGAGGTGATTTGAGCTTTGTGACATGACGCAATGTCCTGGTGGAAGCAGCCAGGTACACTGAGATCATAAAGGGATGGAAATGATCAACAGTTGGCATTTCAATGATGGTAAACAAGGAGCCCAAAGTTTTCCACCATAACCATCACCAACCAAACTGAGGTAGGATGGATCCATGCTTTAATGTAATTCTGACCATCCAAGTATCGCAAGTCTAGAAATGATCGTGTTGGAAAATCCTCGTAGAGCAGCAGTTTCTGAAATACTCCTGGCACCAACAACCACGTTACATTCACAGTCACTTAAATCGCCTTTCTTCTGCTTTATGATGCCCGGCTTGAACCTCTGCAGGCTGTCTTGAACATGTCTGCATGGCTCGGTGCATTGAAATGCTTCCATATGATTGGCTAATTAGATATTTGCAATGCAACAAATGTATCTAAGCCTAACAAAGTGGCCAGTTTATATATCATTCCCATATTAAATTTGTCTAGGAGGACATGAGCAAGTGCAGTGGCAACATGAAATTGGTCTGGATGAGCATTTCTCACATTTTATTTTGGCTCACAGATGTTTACACTACCAGTGCTTCCCCTAGAGTGATTGCTGTTTCCCTCTTTGGCCATTCAATATGAAATCAGTCAATTCTGAGAAAAGCTTCCATCTGAGCCCTGCCGTATCAGCTAATTACTGTAATTTTTCCTTTAACTAAAGCATGTCTCATGAAGCCATGCAAAATTATGTATTCATACTGTAAAACCTGTGAAATTTACAGACTCTGAAAGTACAGACGGGGGACTTTTTTTGGGAGATTAAGTATTGGAATTTAGAATAGAATAGAATAGAATTCAACTTTATTGTCATTGCATGTGCAACGGAATGCAGTTTGCATCCATCCAGAAGTGCTTTAGCCATGATGTAGATATATTATATTTCAGGAGCGTGACCACACCTCCAAACACGCTCCTTCCGGTTCTCATCTATATAGGTTCCCCCAATACTACAAGCTGTTCATTCTTGTTTAAGTACTCCACCCTTCCTCCCCTTTTCAATTCTTTAACCTCTTCACTTCTATTTAGTACATGGGGATCTGCCAGGCCCGGGAGCCGCCTCCAGTCCCATTCGAGGCCTTCCCCAAGCTGCAGCTCAATTCATGTCCAGCCATTCACCTTTACCTACTAAAACGCTGTCAAACCTAAAATGAGGACGTGGGCCCAGCTAGTGAATGTCATATATCTTTCTCCCAGGATTTTTGCACACAATTTCACCCCAACTCTGTCACAATCTAAAGCCCAAACCTCTTTTTTTTTTATTTTTTTTATTCAACTAAGAACAATATTGTCTTCGATTAACTTTGAACTTGAATATCATGTGCTATATTATAGATTTAGCAAACCTGCCTCAGAAGCAAGTTGTGGTACCCTGGATGTCTGTTTTCAGATAATACAATTGAAAAGGTACTAAAACTGCTTTTTGGGTGATATGAAAAGAGCTGTATCACGATGTGGGTAAGGTGAATGGTCAAAACAAATTATATCATATGAAACATCTCATTTTCACCTAAAGGCTAAAATAATTTGGAATTTATAGAGTTGGTGTAAAATTGAGTTGCAGCTTTAAGCAGAGCTGAAATGTATTTTTAATGTGCCTTTCTGCCGTACTTGCTCTTGATTAAATACTGCATGGCGTTTTGCATGTAAATTAAATGCAGAAGTTCTTTAACAAAATCAGCTGATTCTGAAGGGGGCTGGTGGGACGTGACAAATCCACATTTCAACCTAGGTTTATCTTTATAACCCTAAAACCAAGTCTTAAGTCTCAAACAGACCTTTAAAACACTTTAAAAAGCTGTCTCTAAATCTGGATGTATACATATGTAGAACCTGCAATCTATCCCCATTCTAAACAGCCACTGTGTGTGTGTGTGTGTGTGTGTGTGTGTGTGTGTGTGTGTGTGTGTGTGTGTGTGTGTGTGCAGGTGTATGTCTGCACATGCATTAGGTGAAAATCTCTTTATTAAGAGATTTTTTAAATCAAGTACTTTACGATTGCCTGCAAGTGACACATTTATCAGACAACTTATGAATTGTAGCTGTAAAAAAAACCAAAAAAAAAACCCCATACCCCCCCCCCCCCAAAAAAAAACAAAAAAAAAAAAAAAACAACCCAAAAAACCACAGGTTACAATTTCCCTGAAGGGAAGCTGCACTAGTCTAGATTTCAATAGCCCACACGCCTGGCCCAGTCACCTCAGCAATCCTGGCATACACACCGAGACAGCCCGGTATTGTCAGGAGCAGTGGGACGTGGTGCAGTAGGCGTTTGGTTTCAAACACCTGTGGTTTGCATTTTGTCTCCCTAAACCTACGCCTGCAAACTTGAAAAAGAGAACCAGACCAGAGCGGGAAGCGAGAGGAGCTGAAAGAAAAATCCATATGAGAAAGACAGATGCAGAATGAGAAAGATGAGTGGTGTGGGGAGGGAATAGAAATCTCATCAGCCCTTCCACTTTCTCACTTTCTCTCGCTGTTTTGCCAGAAGTGAAGACAGACTAGCTGCTACTAGTCAGACTATAAATGGAGCGAGGATGTAATGTTCCCCTTCCAGTAGAATATCAATGAAATTCAATTTTAGTAATACTCCATGTTGAGAACACCACAAACAATAAAGTTGGCTTTCAGGCTTCCACACTCATCTAACACTGCAACTAAACCGTCTAACAGGTGAAGTATATTCATTTTATTGAGAATGAAGTAGAAAAAAAATAACACATTTTTACAGCACTAGTTTAGAACTGGTTAGCTAAGCTAGTTTTAACTGTATAACCCTAAAACCATGTCTTAAGTCTGAGTAGCCAGTTGCTGTTACACTGACTTGGCAATCACCTAACCTCGTCTCCTTCTTGTCTTTGTATTCAGTGGAATTCATTGTTGACTGTCACTGGAATTAGCTGCGTCCTTGACACTGACATTAGCTTTGTTCCTATCGATCTACAGCGTTGCAGTTCTTTCCTCACAGAGACTTTAACTGTTTGTGGAGGTTCTTAATGATATACTGGATCTCCTAACTTATGTGAAGAATTTAAATAGAATAAAAGATGAACTTAGATGAAGGTACTGAAAGTGGATTTATTTACAAAGCAAAGAAAAAAGACAGAGAAAGAGTGAATTTCCTACAATCCCAGAGGAGTCCAGTAGACCACAGGTATAAACTGGCCTACAAATGGCTTTGTTACCATCCTGCTGTTCACACCAGCAATGAGAAAATGTGGCATCATACCATGGTGGCAGCTGGTTTTGCTACTGAGTTTCTCAGTTATCTCAGGTCTATGTTGTTTTCATTTCTCGCAACCCACCGTGATGTTTCCGTTTTCACTCCCTGTCTGACTTTCTCCCATGGATTTTTTTTTTTTTTGTCTTTCCCCTTCTCCCGACCTCACTGTCACTCGTTCGCGCAACTTCAGTGACCCTCATAAAATTTGCTCCCCTAACATGTGCCAGCAGTGTAATGTTGAACCAGAGACAGTGCAATGGAGCATCAAACAGCAGATCCTACACTTTATTACAATGCCAGTATGTCTCCACGGTTCAATTGCTATGCCAGAATGTGTGAAGTCATAACACTGACGCGTTACACAATGCAGTGGACGTCTGGTGGAAAGCAAAAAAGGAAAACCCCAGATCTTTAACGCATATTGTTGTTATTCTGTGTAGGTAGGTATCATAATGTTGACATTTAATTAAATTTATGGGGATTGCCTTTTTTTGCAAATCTGCTTTTCATTTTTTATTCTAACTGTTATTTTTATGTATGCTACTTATATTTATATTGGCTGTGGTTTATGCATTTATATGCAAATCTTGTGCCCAACAAACTGGAAGTGAATAAAATTAGAAGTGCTATATATATATAAAAAATGGCAAAGAACATGTTACTGCTATTGTTTCACTGCCTGTCCCACAGCAACACAGTACAGTGACAAATGACAGATATGAACACAGAACAGCCTGTAGCAGAATTTGAAACCAATTGGGATGAACCGTAGCATGAAAAACAGCACGAGTGAAGAAGGGAACACTCTGATGTTGGGTTCTTTCTTGTCCTGTTGATCCGTGAAAGGTGCCTGATGTAACAAGGTAATGTTTACAAGTCAGTAAAACACCTGTGTCAGGAGCCCACGGTGGACATGTCATGTAGATGGAAGAAGGTTTGCCTGCTAGGATATGCAGATTTAGGAAGCAATAACAATTGCAGAGATTTTTTTTCCAGAGTTTGTCCCGAGAGTGTCATCTTTTCAAACTGTTTGAAACTTCTTCCTTTGTATCTGGAAATCTCTGATGTCCTGCATGGATATATCACTGAAATGATGCGGGAAAAACTACACTATCATGTGCTCATAACTTCAAAGAGACTCACTCCAAACTGAAACACATTCCCCTATACCTGCCTCCCCCTAGCAGTATAATGTTGCCACTGCACTCCTGCAGAGTCCAAAGCGATTCCACTTCCTGAACACTTTCCTGTTCCCAGTCTAACCTGCAGAATATGCCAGAATAAGCCAGATTCACAATAGCCACAGTGCACAGCACGACTCCAAGGATCAACTGCCAGGATTCAGAGGAAACCCTCAGAAGTCTTTTGTCCTTTACGACAGGTCAGTGGTGGCTTATACAATTAAAAAGCATCAAGCTAATGGATTTATTATTTCGGCTGATTCATATACATGTGTGAATGTCTCATATCATCTCAGGTTCTGCTTGGTAATATAAATATCTAATCCCCTGAAGACTTTCCCAGCACCTGCTGTTCAGCAGTCCCCTGTAATTGGCTTGCAGGGCTAAAATGTGAAAGTGTGGATGTATGAAATGTGAGTGGCAGTAACAGAGAGAGCGCTAATGAAGGCCCCACAGGACCGTCACTGAAGTAATCATTTCTTAAAACATTTTTGGGCTTTCAGCCCAAAATCTAAAAGCATTCTGAAGCATTTCCAACCCTTACTTTCAGAAGTGTGCTTTTATTCCTATATGCTTGTGTGAGTGGGTGTGCTTAAATGTTTTGCCTACTCCTGTATTGTTTGCATGTTAATGTTTTCCTGTATATGCCATACTGCTTTGTTTGTGCACTTGCCTCTGAGCTGTGTTAGTGTGTATGTGCAGACTCATTAATAACCACTCAGCTTGTATTTTCAGTTAAAGCCCATTGTGATTACCGTCTGGCTAGCCTAGTTCTTCTTTAGCCAGTCATAGCTTATGCTGTCCTTTCAGGGCATTAATTAACAACCAAGAGACTCTGTGTTTGTGGGCAGGAGCCTAAGTGTGTTTGCTCACACTATACACTAATGAGAAAAAGTCTTTTGTTCATGCAGGTGCAAATACACAAGCCTGATACCAAATTTAAAATAGCTTCTGTTGATACTTCCAGTTGTGTGAGAAAGTTTGGGCACTGGTGGGAAAACTCTCACCTACACTGTAAAGAGTTTTTCTTTATTTATTTCACCTTCTCTGTCTTACAAACCATGTAAACTTCTGAGATATTTTCATCTTGGCACTGCCCATTTTAGCAAGAACAGATTTGCCAGGTTGTCAATTATTTTTAAAGCTGGGCTAACTGTTGTGGATCATTCCAAAAGCGTTCACTTACACTTTCCGAATTAGTTCTTGGTGGAATTTGAGGTTGAATTCATTTGTTTTAAGGTTCACTTTTGCATCTAGTTGTTGCAACTCTGTAACTGGATTGTTTTCCCTCTTTCTCTGCAGTGTTGCAGTTAAGCTTTTTTCTTTTTCTTTTTCTTTTTTACTGACTGTGTTTATACATTAAAGCTGCAGAGTTGAGCCACCAATCTATGCTATTTTTACTGACCTTTTGACTTTGGAAATTGCAAAGTGAATTATTGATTTCTTTATATAACCTTTCCTCGCTTTCCCAGCATCAATTATAATTACAAATTTCATTTTTAGATCCCTCAGTGGATTTAGTTCAGGAGAATGTATGAAACTTTGGAAATAGCAGTTGATAATTCCCAGTGGAAAGCTCTGGACTTACTGTAAAAGCCCTTAATGAGTTAATGACATTTACAAGTAGAAGGGTGGCCAAGTTCATTAAATAGAAAATTTAAAAAAAAAAGTTTCTAGACTGCTACTTTTTAAGCTTGCTGCAAAAGTTGAAAGTTCAAACTGTGTGTGTGTGTGTGTGTGTGTGTGTGTGTGTGTGTGTGTGTGTGTGTGTGTGTGTGTGTGTGTGTATAGATAGGTAGATAGATAGATAAAATTATTTTTATTTATTTTTTATTTTCCTTTTAAAACTTAAATTTGCTCAGAGCTGCCCAAAGTGAAAGATGGCAAAACTAGACAGAGACATAAAAGATGAAAGAGATGAAAAAGACATAGAAGATGGACTTAATAAAGAGCAGAAATGGGGAGAACCTCACACACATACAAACACAGTCCCAGTTCCAGTGACAGCTATAACAGAATGGACTGTTTAACTTAGCTCCTGGCACTTCTCCAGAGAGTGCTTAACCAGAATACCTGATCATGCAATTATCATGGAAAGAGCAACAACAGCCTCTGGGCACTCTGTGTGTGTATTTGGATTTGCTTGTGTTGTTGTCTCTGTCACAGCAGTATTTTCTATGGGAATTATACTTGCCCTCATAAGTTTGAATCTTTTTAGACTACAGGAAGGGGCTGTTCTAAACTCTTTTGTTTGCTTATTCTTTATCATAAGGTAAGTTTTGTATTTTTCATTGATCCAACTGTTTTTAAAAAATATCGATTTATGATTGAAAGTCACCAGATGTTTGGACTTCCTTCATTTTAATTGCAAGAAAGCAAAGTATTATACAAACTCTGCAGTCATTAATTAATTTCAATCAATATGCTGTCTCTGTGACACATAATAAAGGCATACAATACTGGTTGTTTTAATTGACCTAATCCTCCAAGTTAGAAGCAGAAAGCTGTGTAACTTCTCTGTAAACCCACAGAAGATCCCACAAGGTATGATTAGAGTTGTGATGCTGGGAAAGTAGCAAATCCTGCTGAAAATAGCTTGCTTTCTTAAAGGTCATGCAAATGAAAAAACTTTTCTCTTGCATGGTAGGGTAAGAGAAGTCGACTTCCGCCAGGTAGAGTTTTCAAGTTATGACATATTTCTTTGCCAGATGTGTATAGTCAGGCTTTTAACTGGCTTTTCCCCAGTAACAGTAATTAGTTTGTCAGAGATTTGAGTTTACATCACATCTCAATGCATTTGTATATCTAAAATATTCTCAACTTGACTGAAAATGAAAGTCTAAATATGTCAGCTTGAACCAGTAAAAATATGATTATTTGTTAAATTCATACATTTTTTTGTCAGCATCGGGTTCCCCCCCACTAAGATTATCACAATGCTAGTATTTCAAACTTGATACAGATAACCAGGAAAATACCGTATTTGCAACAACTGAAGTAATGGTGAAGAAGTCGCACCTCAATAAATGTATTTGTTTTACAACTGATTTTGATTAGTTCTTTACAGATTGTTAGGGCAAAAAATATTCTAGACCCTACTAATAAACCAAGGGTATACAAACAACAGAATTTTTGCACAGTAAAATAAGAAAAGCAGTGTAGTATAACAAAATCATTTTAGAACATCTTTTTTTGTTTTTTTTTTAAATTGGAAACAAAAAAAAAAACCCAAAACAAAAAAGACAATAGTTTCCACCAAAAAAAGACGGTCAAGGTTGAGGGAAAAATCAGATAATTTACTTTGAGCTTGGAAGTAGATTTACAGTGAACAGAGTGCGATGAACAGTAAATGAAATGAGGTTTTCTAATTACTGCGTAGACTGCTTTGAGTTGCAAAGCTCTTTGCTTTGTGCACCTGAATGTTGTAACTAAATGATTTTGATCTCTCTGCTGTGAAGACAAGCAGACATTTCTGTTTGTTGCAGATTTAAAAAGAATCAAAAAAGTAGTTTTGGTAACTAACGCTGGTGAAAATAAATAAAAATAAATAAAGTCAAAAAGGGAATAACATCATTAATCAATTAGTCAATCAATTTAAACAACTTTATAAACATCCGTTGCAACTTTACAAATGCCACCTAATGCTCTACAAGCCAGTAATTATCACTTGGTCAGTAATTATTAATCCATGGTTAACTAACCTGTGGCACAGTGGTTAGCACTGTTGCTGCACAGCAAGAAGGTCCCGACTTCAATTCCACCATCAGGCCGGGGTCTTTCTGTGTGGAGTTTGCATGTTCTCCCCGGGTACTCCGGGGTGTCCAGGGTGTACCCTGCCTCTTGCCCTATGACAACTGGTATAGGCTCCTGCTGCCCTGAAAAAGGATAAGCGGATGGATGGTTAACTAACCATTAGTTTTCCCTGACAATGGTTTCTCTCATTCAGTAAATGCGAATATGTTAGGTTTAATGACAATAATTGCATAACATTCCCATTATATGGCTACAGCAAGACCCTGAGCAACAGATGCACTTCTTAGTTCTCTGCTGGAAGAAGTAGTTACCTAAATTGTTGAATTTGTTTGGACTTTACAAACAAATTTAATCCCACTGCCCAGGCATACCAACAAATGATGAAGGCCTTGCTGTCTAAGGAAGTTTAAACACCATCTTTAAAATATCAATAAAAATGATTACCTTTGCCAAATAGGTTATGTTTTTGGTTGCATTTGTCATTGTGTCGTTCTGTTTGTCTGTAAACATTTTAGCTTGGGTGTAGAGTGGGGTCATGTTAGCAATCTGTTCAAATTTGACTTACACCCACCAAGGTCTTCAAAACTCACTGATTAATTTGGTTGAAAGCTGACAAAAAAGAAATCACACTTAGACCTTAAAAATTGTGATTCATACGGGTGTGATGTGTATTGTCAACATAAAGAAAGCACCATATAAATATTTAAAGTACGTCACATTTGACCTCTGACCTCTAACTACAACTGAAGTCAGAGGTTTGACAATATATAGGCATGTAGGGAATGATATATGGGGATTCTAATAAAAGTGCGACCTGTGACCTCTTATTCAAGGTCAAATAAGGTCATACTTTCATAAAATACCTTACCTTACACAGAAGGTTTAAATTATGCAAAATGCCTGGAATTTGCACTTGTTTTTAATGCATGTATATCTGTCCATCTGTCTATCTGTGTATTTATATGGAGAATCAGGAGTCTTTTTTTTTATTCCAGTTTATGCAGTTTCTTAGGTACATGATCCTTTAGCCTGCTAAAAGATAATGTACGTAACCTCCATTGTTTCACTTTCTTAATGTGAAAAAAATAAACATTTCACAGCTTTCTGTGAAAATGGTCTTTTTAGCAACTGCATAAAACAGTACAACACTACTCGGTACAAGAGGGAGTTTCCAAATTTCTGTCCTGTAATCTGTATATACTAATTAAGTGTGGAGAATGTTCAATAGGAATAGTCAACGCTTCAGTAAGTGAATATTGCTATACACTCATTAATTAGTTAATTACCATGAGTCTCCCTGCTCTGGAATTGCCCTTTAAAATAACAGTGTTGATGCCGTCACAGTAATGTCATTTTCTTTTAATCTTCATTCTGAACCTGCTCACTGTGCAAATATGGTGCCTCTGCATCTGATATGAAATGATCACAGCTCGTTGTTTTCACATCCTTTTATCACCACCATGGGCATTTTGGAGAAGGACAAACATAAACGCAAGGACGAAACACCTCTCGTTTTTCCTCTGATTCAGTGAAATGTAAAACGAGGCATGCAGAGGTTTGGTGAACAGGAATAGAGTGGGGTTGACGGCCTGTGGAAAGTGACAGAAAGGGTCATCAGAACATGAAGAGGCTTTTTTGGTTGAATAGTTAAAAAAAAATAATAAAAAAGCAAAGGAAGAATTGATTTGAAGGACTTTGGAAAACAAGGGAAAGAGACATTCAGGTGCCGAATGTCAGAGAACGGGTCAAAGGGTAGATGTTGGACAGAGGATGATGGCCTTTGGAGAACAATTAAGGCACAAGGAGATGACAATTTTGAGAGAGATCAAGTGAGAATGAGGAGATAAAGATGAGAGAGATCAACTAATTTGGCTGAATGCTGCGGAGGAGAGTGACAAAGACAGCGCAAGGAGGAGAGACGGCATAAAAGATAAGAGTTGAAGGAGTGACTAATTTGAAGCTCAGACAGTGCTAACAAGACTGAAAAGGAGGAACAGGAGGAGAGACAGAAAGGTGGAATTAATGTGAAGCTCAGGTATCGCCACTTCGGCTAATTTCGGCACTTGATGACATGCAAGCTATTTAATGTCCTTGGCCAGTGTTCATCAGAAAGGTTATAGGACTCTTGTTTGGGAAGTGACTCTGATCTGTTTTGTCATCTGGTTTGGTTTTGTTAATGAAAAAGGTGGTCTGGCACGGAAAAAACAAATCCTCTAATCAGAAAGGCAAAGGCAGAACCAAAGCTATATGTACTACATCTTAGATCGACTCCACTCTCACAGCTGAAAAATGTGATGCGCTTTCATTCCACGCAGTTTATGCATATTTTATATATATGATAGATGAAGGAAAGTAATGTTTTCCCAGGATCTTGAGAAATGTGCTGCATCTTGTACTTGAGCCAGTGCAGTGTCCCAGAAAACTCTGGGACACTGCACTGTAGGTCTTACTTGTTTGCTGAGCTTATACACTTTGCTCTACTACCACACCTCAGTGGTACTTCGAGTGGCATCCTTTGAAAAGGCGGATCCATTTTTGGGGATTGAACACACTGATTGGGCTTCAGGATTTGTGCGATAGGCAGCCTTGTGATGTTTATGCGTGATCGATCGGACAGCGGGGGGTTGTTTGGCTTTGGATGACAGATTTGCAGACTTGGGGGGGTGGGGTGGGAGGGGGAGGCATTTCTCACTCAGGAGCAACAGAGGTCTGTCAATGAAGATCCAAAGAAGCAGACAGTAGATCAATACCACATGCACAACATGGATTTAAATGCACGCGCACTGTTCCAGAACATGTTGTGATAGCCAAAAAACCAAAATTTAAATCCTTTGAAGGCTCTGGACACAAACATGATTTCTTCATATCTGGTATGCCAACACTCAGTGGTGATTGAAGCTTATGGAACACCTACTGTATATATCGCTTTTAAAGCTGCCTATAAAGTGGCAGCTACCGGTGAGTCAACTTCAACGACAACATACGAAATAACCACTGGCAAAGCAAAATGACAAGGTCCAGAGTTAAACTTTTCTTAACTTCAAGGCCAGTGATTGAAGCAACTACGAACAAGGGTGAAGAATAAGACCGGGTGTAAATAGATTAGAGGTTTACCTGGGCAACTGGAGCCTTAAATGTCCATTACTGACCAACCATCAGCTATGGGGGCGATGAATGATCAAGCGTGGACGCCCCTCAGGGTTGAATTTTGTTATATATGAATACATAATGAGTTAAAGCAAGATACAAATGAAAAGTTTTAAAGGCAGGAACTTACTTCACTAATATAATTAATGTAGAACAGATGATATCCTTTACGTCACCACTCATATCAGAACAGCTTGTATTTTAAGCACAGAACAAACATCTGACTAATTCACTGACTAAGACTTGTGACTGAGCGGATGCTAATTTCACCAAGTGAGTAATGCAATGCTACGCCTTCCCTGATTGGTCATCTACAATATAGAATGAGGTTGTCAGTGCAGGTGATGATGAACTCAGTGACGTGCTCGTCAGGCAATGCAAACAAAATCTTGGTCGGGATGAACTCACTGCGCTGCTGTTGCATAACGACAGGTTTGATCGACTGACTGTGAAAGAGCAAACTCGAAAAATAAGGGTTTACTGTGAAGTAAGTTAAGCATTTATCTGATATTGTGATTATTACCGAGTACGAGTGTAAGTTTAAGACCCAGTTAGCAAGCAGGCTTGTTTGAAGTCTTTTTAGGTGCTATCCACACTGATTGAAAGTGGAATTTCTAGAAAAGAATTAAGAGTTGAGAAAGATATTCAAAGAAGAGAGTGAAGGGCACAGCAGAAGCGAGGGATAGAGAGAGAGAGAGAGAGAGAGAGAGGCTTTTGATGCTCCGCCAATATTGTTCAACTGTGATGCCAATGGAGGGCATTGAAATTGAAAGAGAGGGAGAGAGATCACAGAGTCCCAGGAGAGGAGAATCCCCAGCGGCTGAGAGCTGAGACCTCTGCATTCCTGTCATGACAGAGGCAGGAATAAGCGAGAATGACAGGGGAAGGAGAGAGAAAGCGACTGAATCGCAGAAAGGGAGAGGGTGGGAGTGATTTGGATGTCATGTGATGGAAATGATCCCAAGCACTTTTCCACACTATATTGCCCATTCACTAGAACTTACATTCATATTCACATGCACTGAAGCAACGGTGTCTGTTCCATCCCACACCTCTCTTTCTGTTCTCCTTATTCGTCTTAATGTTTCTGATGTTCTGCTAACCCCTGTCCTTTCAGTCTTTCTTTGACTTTGGCTCATTGCAGCACCAATTTGTATTCTTTCTCTGGTCACATGAAAAGCAGGGAGGAAAATGTGATGCAGTAGAAAGGAGCAGAAACATAAAGGTACATGGAGGTCAGAGGGAATGAAGATGGAGGAGGGAGCAAAAAAGAAAAAGGGGGGAGAGGTGAATTGACACCCTCTCTTTTCTGGCTTTGTCTTATACAAAGAAAACCTTAAAAGCAGTAGAGTAAATAGATATATATATATATTTTATTTCTTTCTCCTTGCTAAGAGGGAAAAAAAAAATCTGTTTTTTGTTGTTGTTTTTTGACTGGCATCTCTACTGGAGAGGTATAACTCCCAAAGGAAGTTGAGAAGTAAAGTTAGGATAAAGAGTGTTCTAGCATAAAGACGAATAATAGGAAGCAGTGATCCAAGGTAACAAAATCTGTCAACCAGTATGTCATTAAATAACACCTTGTTTGTTTATCTCGTAAAACAAAAACAAAGAAAAGGAAAAAAAAACCTGTGACAACAAAAAACAAAATATCTTTACAGCTTGAGGAGTGAGTACTTGTGTGTTATAGGGGGAGTGTGCATCATTCAGTGATCCCCCTTGTTAGCTTTGATGGCTGTTATGGATCAGCCTCATAATCTTTTACTGAAGCCGTTTTTTAGGTCTCTGGGCTCGCCCATATTGGGAGGAACATTTGCACTTCACCTAGATAGCCAAAGAGGAATAGGGAAAGAAGTAGAAGGAAAGAAAGAGGAAGACAAAGGAATTAAAGTGGGAATCAAAGGAAGGAGCAAAATAAGAGAAAGAACTGGGTAAAGTGGTGACTGAGGTGGATTGAGGGTGGAAAGACATTGGGAAGGAAAGCGAGGACGAGCGGTAGGTTGGGTAAATGCAGCGTGGAACTCAAAAACAAAGGGGCAGAGAAAGAGAAATGCAGCAAGGAAAGAGAGACAAATGAGGTTGAGTACAAGAAATATAGTGTGGAAAAGATAGAGGAAGGAAATGCAAGTAAAAGAAGTAAACAGCAAGTGTTCAGGAGATTGGAGGTAGAAGTGAGTCTAATGAATAAAATGGGGGGTAAAGCGAGAAAAGACAGATGGAGCAATAGATCAGTGGAACGAGAGACAGAGCTGTAAATGGATTTGAATGACCAGCAGAATTTAGTCAGATCACCCCAGAGATGGTGACGGCAACGAAACAGAACTGGGCATTTTTTTCTGGCTATGCATGTAATGGCACTGATCCATAGTTTTCACGTTATCTCAGAGCCACAAAGTCATTACGAAGGGTTTTGGGCTCCAGTGAACCACAGTGAGAGTAATTATGCGACTGGAGAAAACTTGGAATCTTCCGAGGACTGGCTGGCCTACCAATAATACTCTAGAAGCGCCTCAATGACTCATCCAGGAGGTCGCAAAAATAACCCTCCCAGAGCATCTAAAGAACTGCAGCCCTCAGTTGCCTCAGTTAAAGTCATTGTTTATGATTCAATAATAAGAAAGAGACTGGGAAAATGGCATCCATGGGAGAGTTCCAAGAAGAAAACCACTGCTGACCAAAAAGATCACAAAGGCGTATCTTGTGGTTTAAAAAAAAATGATGAGAATCCCCAAGACTTTTTGGAAAATATTCTGTGACAAGACAAAAGTTGACCTTTTTCAAAGGTTTGAGTCTCTTCACATCTGGCGGTAAGCTAACACAGCATTTCATAAAAAGAACACGCTATCAATGGCAAAGCATGGTGATGGTAGTGTGATGGTCTGGGGCTACTTTGCTTCTTCGGGACCTGGGCGACTTGTCATGACTGAAGAATTTTGCTCTCTACCAGAAAATTTTGAATAAGTCCACCTCTGAAAAGCTCCCAAAAAAGTAACTAGTCAAAGTTTTCGCATCTTTTAATGAATGAAAGCATTATTTAAAAACTGCCTTTCATTTTTATTGGGGCTATCTTTAATATTAAAATTTGCATGATGATCTGAGCTTTTAAGTGTATCAAATATGCAAATAGTTTTTCACACTCGCAATGTAACTTTTTATATACTCTAGTTAGTATATGAGAGAGAGAGAAAGAGAGAGAACCACCCAAAACTTTCTGGAAGGCATGTATTCATATATCACAGAAAAGGTAGTTTGAATGGGCTCTAGTTTTTAAAAGTCAGGAAGAAAATGCAATTATAAGTGCTGAAATTAATCTTTCAAGAAGAAATGCCAAAGACTTTAATCATCACATGTTGCTCACATTTTCATTTTTATATCACTGTACGCTTAAAAAAAGTATAATCTTTGTGTCTGTGATCTTTGGAAATGTTATTGGCATTAAAAAAAAATCGTTTAGGTCACTTTGCAATGAAAAGTGCAGATAGTTACAGCCCTAGTTTCAAACAAGCTGTAGTGTTAGTAATACTTTTGATGTTGCTGTGCCAGAGCGCTGAATAAGTCTTGACTTAACCTTGTAATTCTCAACCTTAAGTGTGACGTGGGTGGGTAGATTGTACAAGGAAGGTTAGAGAACGACTCTGTTAGACCAAGCTGACAGCACCAAACAGCCACTTTAAGACAAGACGGGATGTGTGCGTGTGGGTGTGGATGTGCTGGTGTGAGAGCTAAAGGAGGGGGAAGGTGCTCTGCTTTCAAGAGACGGGGACTAATGCCTGGATGGGACCGTGAAAAAATTTGTGTGTGTTTTAAGCGTATGGCAAAGCAATTACAGTGAACGTTTGTCACTGTGAATCTATTACTGGAAAGGAGCAGTCCATCACATTAGAGTTAAGACCAACCTTATTAAGATAAGAAAAAAATGAGACACCTAAAGTCTGCAGGAACCACTGGGTTGGTTATTTTGTGTGTATTTGCATTTACACATATGTGTCCATGTTTGCGCATCAACATAAATATATATGAATGCCATATCATCTTCTGTACCGTAAGCTCTGCAGTGTAGTGTCTCGCTTGTTTGCCTACCAAGTGAAAAATGCCCAGCTCAAACCTGGGAGGGGACGAAAATGCCTCAGGGGTTGTGTCGAGCTGGGCATCCTGTATTAAGAGCTACCAAATTGAACATGAAGAACAACCTGCTGTGGTGACACTCCCTTGTGAATAAGGGAGCAGCAAAAAAATGTCACCTTCTGCTTCACCCTCTCACTTACTTTGAAGGAAGCCAGTGAATGTTGACTAAACATGGCTCAAGGCTTTCTCATTGGTCGATCGGGTTAAAAATCAAGCACTTCCCTGTTGATGATAACTAAGGCTCTTTTTTTTTGTGAGGAGATGTTTTTTGAAGTCCCCGTGCAAAGTTACGATCTGGAGGGAAACATTGGTTATGTTAGGAAGCATACCTCAATCACCTGTCCTCTCCACAAAGAGCATTTGAGATGAGATGTGTGATGGTGAAGTAGACAAATGTGAAATAGGATGCAAGTATTATATAAGTAAATGATCTAGAAACAGCTTTAAGCGCCATACCGGAATCTTTGTATGTGTAAGGCTATTAACTTGTCAGCCAGTCTTAGACTTCTCCTTGGTGCAGCAGACAAGGATGCACCGACATCTGAGAATTAAACTGCCAGAATGAATTGTCAAGTGAGCGATCTTACGTTAATATTTTGAAAAGGACGGTTTGATTTTTTTTTTTGTTATTTCATCCATTAAAAAACCAAAAAAACAACATCTTTCCACTGTTTGATTCTGATCATCCCCGAATGAACCAACTTTCTAATCGGTTCCCACTCACAAGTGCATTACTCAACAGCAAAAATAAGGGCAATGAACTGCTCAATGTGATGGAGCTGATTTCTGTAGCGTACCGAAATGAACTAGAGCAATGGCTGCCTTGAAGACAGAAATTCAATCTAAAAACTTTAGTGAGAAATGGTCAGCATTAATTTACGTGTACATATTTTATATTTCATGCAAAACTAATGATATGGTCCATGAATTCTTAAAGTTCTGTATTTCCCTTTTCCTGTAGGATTTCATTTCACAGTTGAATAGAGTTCTCATGTCTGATTTTGCTCTGCGCAACACTACGCCTAGCCAGATGGGACACTTTACAAAGCTGGGGGGTAACTTTCATAGAAACAACTTTGCTTTATAGGAACCTGCCAAGCCTGGTTGGTATGCACATGTGCACACGAGCCTGCTGCACAGATTTGGACATGCACAGACATACTCGCTGTCATGCCCACAAGTGGGCAGTAAATGTTTCATTTGCTATCAGCCCCTAAGCTCATAAAGACCAGGAGAGGAGATCCAAGTAATCAGTGAACATGCTGTAAACTTGGAGGAGGATTGTATAGGTGTGTGTGTGTGTCAGGTAGCAGACACAGTGATAACTCACACGGTGCAATGATGAGAGGGGAGAGACTGCAGTGGCATACAGCTGGCATTTTATGGCACCACGGCACTCCTCCTGGCTGCTTGTCTCTCCTTTTTGCTGCCCCACTCTTTCACTCTGTCACCACTTCTTCCCTTCCATTCCCTGCATTACAGCTTTCATATATTCTCTTCCTCACTGCACACGCCGGCCCACCCTCTCACTCCCTGTCTTCCTGTTTGATATCTCGGAGCCAAGTCTCATTCCGTTTCACTGTCTGTCTTTTGCTGTCTTGCCCGAATTCTCTCCTCACCTCATACAGCTTTTTTTCCTTTCTCTGTTTTTTCCAATTCCTCTCCCCTCCCCTGGCTCACAGAAAAGGTTCTCTGGCTCCCCAACACCTACCCATCCCGTCCACCCACCCATCCCATCCACACCCGCGATGTCTGTAATCCCTTCTCTTTTTCTGCGAGGCATCAGGGCTCTCCAGTGCACAGTGTGAATGCCTAATGAATCTCATGCCTTTTACAAGCCCCAGCCCTCACCCATCTCTGTCCTACCTCTCTCTTCTTCTTTCTAGCCCTCCTTCCTGCCACTCTTCTACCCATCTTCCACTCTCCACTCTTTCACTGACTCTCTTTTGCTCTATTTACTAGCCAGGAGCCGTCCAGCTGTTTACAAGGAATAAGAGCTGCCCTGGGGACACTGGAGGGGGTGGGCAGGTTGCTATTTCCTTTTTTTTTCCCCCACTAAGGGACCAGGAAGCTCTGTGTAGGGGAACGGTTGTAAAAGCTTTCTTTTCACAGTGCACATTTAGGCACCTAAGTTCCTTAAACATCAAACCTTATAAATGAGAGATTTTGTTGGTTTTATTTTTATGTAAACCTTGTTTTTTCATGGTTAAAGCTCACTGTGTGCATGCGTGCGTGTGTGTAACCCATCACACTTTTATGTCTGACAGACTGTGTGCGTTTCCTGGCTATAGCCGAGATAGATTGCGATTCAATTGTTTTGTGCTGAGGGAGAGTATTGCTCATTGTGCTCTCATGTTGCCAATATCTTCCCTGATCATCCTCCCATTGATCTGGGCTGTTGCAGAAATGGCTGGTTCATGTGTTTTTCTGTACCTCAGGCTTCTGATAAACAACCTGTTCATTCACACCGCTGATAAGCCTCAAACTGACTTTTTGATCAAGGTATTGATTCAATTCGTGTCAGAATCACCTGTGTGAACCGTCCAACTACTGTCATGTATGGAGGTTATGTTATAGGCGTCAAAGCCTACTGCCTTCATTTATTAGGTATCCAACGTATAACTTTATGATTGAAAATATTCATTCTCTTGACGTTATTAGTGCTGCGATTTTGCAGAATAACAATTAGCCAATTAATCATTAAACTGAGTTTTGGTAATTAATCCTCGGTTGTGAGGAGAAATCCCCTTACTTACTTATATTTTTTTAACAGAGTGAATGAAATATGGATTAGGGACTCCTTATGACTGTTCTAAAACCTAAATCTTTTACAAGCCTCAGAACCTTCTCCTTTCCCGGCTGCAAGTGGGCTGAAGGCGTGGTTGAGGCAGGAATTCTCTTCACCTGGTGTGGTGTGTAATTTATTTATTCTTCACTGACAGCAATGCAGAGCAGAATGATTTTGTGTAGGGACACCCAAAAAGAAAAGAAGAAGAAGTATATAGAAGAAGTTCACATTTTTCAAAAGTGCACAAAGAATCTTAGCAAGGAACCAAAAGAACATCCAAAGGTAATGGTGTTTTCCTGAATAAGTCGGAAGTCCGAAAGTTCCCAGTCAAAAATTCAATCTGGAATGTCCCCTCAACTCAGATTTGGGAATTTGGAGCAGCCCTACCAACCCAGAGTTTGCAATCCAAGGTGGTGGCACTGAACATATAAAGTACTTAAACTATAAACTTTTGATCTGTAATGACAATATTGTGTATTTTTTTTAATCATTAAATAAACCATACACGGAGCACTGATCAGGCTCTACACATGAAGGTGTTTTTTTTAAAGCCCCAAAACATAAGTGGTATGTTTTATTGCTATTAATACCTGAAGGAGTCTGCCTTGCTAAGAACCAAGACAAGTCCTTTTTTTTCCCTCCTTTTTTTGGAATGTGGAAACATCCGAGTTCCAAGGTATCTGGAACACGGCATAAGCTTTTCGCTGTTAGAAAGCTAGCCAGCTCTTCAGCCTCGCAATTCCACCATCTCTCCCACAGAAGCATCAATGGACAGTGTAAAAGTATCTACTGTGATGTTTCCTTTTCATTGTCGTTATCTTGGTTTAAAAAAAAAAAGACAATCATGTGACAAGGAGACGTGGGTCTGACCCTGAAACCGCTCGTTCATTGGCTGACAACTTTTTAATGAGCCTGCCAAAGATAATCCTCCATTCTGAAACACAGTAAGTCCAAGATTAAATAAACAGAAGTCTTTATTCATATGATCTGAAATGACTGACTGACATAATAAACTGAGGAGGAAAGTTTTTACAGAGGTAAGTCATTCCCAACTTTTTTGCAACCACAGCTATACCTTCTGATAGAGTCCATGTTTTTAGGTACATTGGCAATGGCTTAATATTTCCAATCCGGATGTTACGGTGCCTAAGAATTTTTTTTGGATTACCTGTCATAAAAACAAGAAAACACTAATGTTTTAGAAATCTGTTTAAAACTATTATTTTTATGCAAATAAGAAACATAATTTATAATATGTTATTTATGTTATATCCAAATTTGCAGACTGGAAATTAATCAAGCACAATGTTCAATCAGTAAAATTTATTTACTCTTTTACTAACTAATTGTAAAGTAAATAACCAAAATCTGGCATCTTAATTAAATAATAATAATAATATTGCACTGTACTATTTTTGCAGCTTTTTTTGTGAAACAGTATTGTAAATTATGGCGCTCTCATTTATCCTTTTTTATTTATTTATTTATTTATTTTGTAATAGTCGAAACACATTCTCTCTCACCACAATACATTTTGCACAGTGACTCACTCGCGATGCATAATGGCTACCACAGGAGATAGATGTTAAACACAACTGCCACACAGATACCATTTCTTAAACACTGCATTTTCCCTCATACTGGCCATTTTTCCTCATACTGGCCACTTTAAGTAAACAATAGTATAAAACATGTAAATATCTTTACACAATACCTATAAAACTGAAGCTCTGAGGTTACAGTATGTTTCTCCTAGCCTGTAATGTAATGTAAAAACACTGTCAGGACACATCTGCCTATCACTCCGCTCTCCTCACGCTGGTTCTCAAACATCTTACCACAAAATGTTGCTTCTGTGTTATCCACCCACGACTATACACTGGTTTAAATGGTTCAGTTGCCTTTAAATGAGCCGAGACATTTAGAAAAGCTGTAGCTTACACCATCGTTGCAGTCAACTTAAGTCTCTCTGCGTAAAAGTAACAAGTCTGTGTCTGTGTTGTGAATGTAAATGAGAGCACACGGAGTATGTGGAACAATTATACCGCTGCTTAAACAGACACTTTAAACCCATTTCTGCAGTTGCAGAATGTTGTATTTTCCTTTCCATGCAATATTTTCTTTTTCCATTTCTGTTTAGTGGATTTTCTTACAGTGGGGTCATCTGCAGTATAGATAAGCATCTGTTTCTAATTCTAATTAGAAGACTATCGATGCTAATGTGAATGCTGAAATCTTTGAATTTCAGAATAACGTGCTTTTGAAATGCTTCTCATTTGAGAGCCTACACATCCTAAATTTAAACCTTTTGAGATTTAGTTAGTGACAGATTGAGAAAACTGACCAGGGAATTCTGATTTATTCATGCACATCGCTGGACTGGCTGCTAGATGATCTTGCATACAGGCAGGCTGCTTCCAAAATCTCCTCAGAGTACTTCTAGTGGACGTCCGGCTTGTTTCCCTGTGGTTTCTCTGTCATCTTCATAATTGAAAAAGAAACTGTTGATATTCAGTCTTGTTGAGCTGTCATTCACCTGTCTCTCCGGTAATGTAATGTTAATGGAAGGTTGCACTCTGGAGGGCATGCCTTCCGTTCTGCCTGGTCCTGATGGTGCTTGATTATCACTCTGTGCTGTGGGGTTTGCTGTGTGTGTGGTGACACATACGTATATAAGTGCTTTATGAATATTTACACGTATCATGTTCGTGTTTACCTCGTTTATTATCGTGGGTCACATACAGCTTACTTTGATCTTAAGTTGAAGTTTAACTACTCGTTTAATTTCTCAGAAACTTCAGCACAAGAAAGTAAAAAGAAAATCAGTTTTTCCACATGATAAAGAAATGCTGCTGTAGTAGAAGAAGAAATCTTTCACCATGACTCTTTGGCCTTAAATTGTGAGAAAAAAATAAGTAATATAATAAACTGTTCTGTAATTTGTTTGAACTTCTTGTGCTTGTCATTTGGACCTGCTGTTAAAGCAAATATATGTATGCACATATACACATATGTTAAACACAACTGTGTTTTATATATTGTGTGTGTGTGTATATATATATATATATATTATGAACTATATAGTATATATAGTGTGTAAATATATATATTATTAGTAATATTTGTTATTATATATTTAGTTGTTAGGGATGTAATATATATATCTATGTGTGTGTGTGTGTTGGTGTGATGTGTGTGTGTGTGTGTATAGTATTGTGTGTGTGTGTGTGTATAGTGTGTTGTATATGTGTGTGTGTGTATGATATAATATCAGATATTCATGTATTTTTCATATCGTCACTAATAAATTATAAAGGTTTAAATATAGTGGTGTGTAGGCTCTCAAATGAGAAGCATTTCAAAAGCACGTTATTCTGAAATTCAAAGATTTCAGCATTCACATTAAGCATCGATAGTCTTCTAATTAGAATTAGAACAATGTATAACTGCAGATGCCACTGTAAGAATCACTATAACAGTAAATACATAAAGCTTTGCATGAAATGGAATGACAACTCTCCAAAGAGTACGTGTGTGTGTGTGTGTGTGATATGTAATGTGTATATGTATGTTAGTATGTATATATATGATATATATATATTATATATATATATATATACATACATCTGATAATCCGTATATATATAGCACGCACAGCACACACACACACACACACACACACACACACACACACACACACACACGTACTCTTGGGAGATCTACATCCAAATTCAATACTAAAGCTCTTCATGATATTTAGGTTACACGATTTTCAGACTGCATTTCCAATGTCAATATTCTGTGTTGTAAACACATTCAGTATGTTGGTCCTGCTCTGCTGAATTGTCCATTTTATTGACTTCCATATGAATTTGAAACTTCACAGCTGAGAAAAAATATAAACGGCTCGCTTTCTGCACTGAATTGCAGAACTCACACTTGTTGTCCTCTATTTGGTCTAATGTGCTTTTATCTTTTAGTTGAAATTACATCCAGTGCTTCATACTTCTTACTTCTTACACCTGCTTTGATAATAACAAGCCTGCAATAATGATTCAACATTTGCTTCCAGTTTTATGGCTTTTTATATTGGTATAATTCTTTAGGATTTTCTGGTGCTACAGTTTCAGAGTTTCTCTCAGGAAGTTAGCGGAGGGTGTGAGGCATAGCATTGGTTGGTTTCAGATGTATATGACTCATTTTGACCCCCTGTGACCCACTCTGGCATTTCCCCTCACTGATTACTTGGATCTCCCCTCCTATTATGTTTTTGGTTTTTGTGTGTGGTTTTTTTTTTCACAGACATTGAATGATTGGCTCTAAATAGCTTCTACAAAGTGTTGTGATCAATTGATTAATCAGCTGCTGATATTAAGCAGATCAGGATTAGTACAGATTAGCACGTTCCTATCAATGTCAGTTGTAGTTGGCAGTTTAAACACATTACTAAGTGATTGAACATATAGCTTTTGCTTAGTTCCTGACCTTTTTTCCCCTTGTACCCTAATGGGCAGGTAAAAGAATAAAAAAAAAAGTAGTACTTACATTTTTTTTAAATTCTATGCTAGAGAATTAAACACACAGCACCCAGTCAGTCATAATTTTAGTACTGCAACATGGGACATTCATTGAGTAAGTGCTGATATTAAACAGAGACACTGTTTGCATTCTTGGCTGATTTAGATTTTGGACAAACCTGGATTTTCTTCCTAAGAACACATTTGACAGCATAAATCTATTTTAAACTTTAAAAAAAAAAAAAATGAAATGCTTTATATCTGCAATTATATGTGCCGATGGCAGTGCAGTTATTATTCTGTGTGCAGCTTCTACGTGCATTTCAAACAGTGTTGACTGAGCTGGGCAGAGCCCATCATTTCCACATTTAATTGCTCTGGAGCTGAACAGGTAAACATCAATTTACAGCACATCGTTTTGAATGCTGTATATGTGATTCTGATCAGGCAGTCATCAGTCATGAGTCCAGTCGCTGGCTGATCCATCAGTGCATCGCTGAATGGTACAGCTCGATTAAAAACAAATTAAGCATCTTGCTACTGTGTAGTTGTGTACATAACATATTCTGTAGGACGGTGTTTGAGAAACAGCTCGAAGAGAGAGGGTTGAGGGGCAGATGTGTTTTGACAGAATTGCATTAAGTTAAGGTCGGGGCAGAACATAACCTCAAAAGGTTCTGCTTATAGTGACATGGATGGAAGGAGAGAGGCTGAAGGATTGAAAGACTCGAAGACTAATAGAATTATTGTGTATATGTTAACTGAAAAAGAGAGGAAACATAGAAGGGAGGAAGGCAAAAATAATAGCTCAAACAAGGACGCTCGCAACGCACCATTGAGCCCTTGTTTTCCCCCTGTTGCCACCGTATTTTTCCTCTCTTAGTTTCTTTCTGACAGCTTTAATCAACACAATAAGGCTTGCTGAGATTTCATTATGGAGCCTTGGCCGCAAGGGCCTTTATAGAGGAGTAGATGGATGGAGAGTTTGTAAAGAGAGGAGGGATATTGAGATCAGGATGGAGGGAGGGACAGGGGGGAGATGTAGGTAGGGGTGGAGCATAAGATGGACAAAGTCAATAGTAGCACAAAGTGAGAAGAAGTGAAGCAGAGAGGGCGAGATGAGCGACTGAAAACGCAGGGGGTTGACAGTGAGAACGAAATGATGAATATAGCTAGAGAATGGGATTAAAGAAAGAAGGGAATCGATGGATGGACACTGACACCCCTGCAGAGGGTAAGGCTGAAATAATGGTGTTATGTGGCCACTTGATTGGACCTGAACAGCATGGGTGCCCACAGAGGAGCAGCTCAGTCTCACACTTCCTAGATTACAGGGTCAAAGGGCACTCAGCAGTGAGACAGATCACCTTAGATGTTTTTAATGGCAGCAAAGGGAAAACACACAAAACTCCCAAATATATTGCACTGAAACTTTCTTCTTCACAAATTGCACAGGCTTACATTTATGCAGCAGGCTAAACTCTTTTTCAAATAAACTTTTGGAACAGCCTGTAAATCCTTGATGTTTTTACTGGGCAGTGAAACAGTCCTGACTAGAAAATCAATAATGATGACTGCAGATCAAGGATACAACATAAGCTCTCTAAAAATGAGTTAGCACAGTAACAAAAGTGGAGCTGCATACGGTCTGTATAAAGTGCACCAAATGACAAATTAATTCACTGCCTTGTGTTTAGAAGTATCACCAATGAAAGATGAAAATAAAGTGCTGATAAGAACATAGAAATTGTTGGGTTAAAAACACACAAAGGAAGTGTAATACTGATTTTTACAGTTTTTATTCAAGATGTATTTGATCAAAACTGATATATTGGAAGGAAAACAGCCCATTTCCAGCCCCCAGTTCTCAGCACAGACTATACTTTTTTTTTTTATCAGTTTATTGGTAATTTGCCCTGGTTTGAACTGCTATTGGTCTGCCGTATATGGAAAAGAAGGTTTTTACAGGATTTTATGCACTTCTCTTCTCTCAGAAAACTAAGTACACTAAGTAGCACTTGATTAACTGATCATCAGGAAGTGTGAGCACCTCTATAAAAGCAGACATTTTGGCAGCTTGCTGATCTGGAGCATTCAAATGTGTGTTAACACAATGGCAGTCCTCCCAGTAGTGGACATTCCAGCAAATCCAACCCAAAGTCAGACCTTGAAGTGCTCAATGGACCTGCAATAAACCCAAAGGTTACATCTCAGCCTTTAATATTTAAGATCATGACAGCATAATTTCTAAAAACAGACTGAACATGTATGCTTGGAAGTGTTTTTAGGAGAAAGCTTCTCCTCTCTATAAAGAAAAGAAAACCGCAGCGTAGGTTTGCAAAGTTGCATCTGAGGAAACCACAAGTCTTTTGGACAGACGGGACCAAGGCAGAGATGTTTGGCCATGATGCAAACATTTTGGCACAAACTAAACACAGCATGTAAGCACAAACATATCATGTATCAGATAAAGTCTCACTTCTGAAGATACCCTATTTAGCTTTTGGTGATGTGCGGTGACTGGGCAGGGTGTACAAGACATATATGCCCCATACTGTACTTTGAAAATCGTTTTCTATAACCTCACCTTTATTCATTTGGACATCACACACACTTTGCAGTTTGTAACTGGCAGTTTAGAGACCATTTAACGTTCGATCAAGCTGAATCTGAAATTGGACATTTGCTTTCTACCAAACAGCTTTGCCAGGGGGCTCAGGTGCATGTGTGAAAACATCTATATATGTGGTGAGAGCATTAGATAGAACAATCCTAGAGATTTCTAGCAACCCAGGAGGAAACCCAGATTGATCTCCCGTTCCTCCGTCAAACAAGAAATCTAATAGTATGTGTGTGTTGTTGGTGTCGAGGTGTGCATGTGTTTGAAATATGCAGGTACAGCATTGTTTTTAGAGATTTTTCTCTTGTCTCCAAGGGAACTACCAACTGGTAGAACCTTTTTAAAAATGTTGGCTCAATATCCTCAAATAACAGGAGTGAGTTTTACAACTGCATAATTGAAATTAAGTGTTCATTTCCATTACACCATTTTTCAAATTATGAAAAGAGGTCCCGATTCCATCTCTAGAGAATGCCTGTAACTTCTCTTCTCTTCTCTTCTCTTCTCTTCTCTTCTCTTCTCTTCTCTTCTCTTTAGTGATCCATCAGTAATCTCTAGTCAGGGTTCAATCAACCTGTTAAATTCTCTCCTAACTGAACTGTGAAGCCATCACTGACCCCTTTTTTCTCCTGCTAACACGCTTGACTGGCAGGAGTTCAAACTGTGTGTGTCTTTTTGTGTAAATTCCTGTTTATCCGTTGATGCAGAGGATATTTTTCTGTGTGTTTTTGTGTGATTATTCACCCAAAGTATATTTCTGTCCTCTATCCTTTTTGTCTCTGAAACACTCACCCTATTAAGTGCTGAGTAAATGCCAATGGACTCTGCCTCCCTAACCTTTTTCAACAGGCCTTGCTGTCCTTCACAATTCGACACAACCACGCATTCAAACAGACACATCAAGCGGCATTTCATCGAGCAGGCAAACCAAGTGCAGCGAAAGATGGGTGAATGTATTCTGTGCCCATATTCGTGTGCATATTTGTATTTATTATCTATAAAAGACGTTTTCCATTAAAAGAAATAAAGTTTCACATGTTTAGCCATGGTTAGCTTATTGCGCTACAACCGCTGTCTGATTATGAGATCAATGAACAACTTGTGGTGGCTCTGATTGCTGGTCCTGGTGATAGAAAGGCCATGATAAGATGGATAAACCAGAGTGTTTCAATTTCTCTCTCTCTCTCTCACCCTTGCTGTTGTGTTTTGTAGTGGGAATTATAATTGACATGGAGTAAAGACAAGCCACATGACACTCATATTGCCTGCTGGGAGCACTGAGGCAGGCCAGACTAGACAGGATGTGCACAACAAAGCCTGCCGCTGAGAGTAAAGAGTTGAAAGATAAAGTCGAGGCATAGATGGATAGAAAACACATGATCACACAGACACAGGCTAGCTGGCAACATTGGAGAGGTGGAGGCATGATGCGTGTGGTGGGAGGCTTCAGCGAGGTTATGGATGCACAGCATGGAAAGGCGGAAAGAGTAGATAGAAGGGAGGCGAACACCATGCTGCTGATCTCTCCCCCCAGGGTAGAGAGGAAGTGGAAGGCAATGGGATGGAAGTGAATAAAGGAGAAGGGAGAAACGGAAAAGAATAATAATGAGATGAGATGGCAGAGAGAATGTCAAAGGGGCAGTGTGGATGTGGGGATGTCATGTGAACAAATATCTCAGTAGCAAGGTGATGGTCATTGTCTTATAGTGCTATTGTTGACATCTGTTTTTTTTTTCCACAGAAAAGAATATTGTGGTACATCTGTGAGTGGTTTTCGTGTTCAGAAAAATACATTTCATTCCTCTTTGCTCCGCGTACTTGTGAAATGGTCTGAGCAGGTACGCAGCATAACCTCAAATCACCATAATCCCGAACAGCAGAAATTGCTCTGCTGCATTTTCACCACTATCACACCCCTGCTGAACGGTTATGCCTACTAAAGGTAATTCAAGTTCAGAGGGAGGGGGAAAAAAGGGAAAAATCGCCAAAATATCAAATGCTTGCAGCTGGGATTAAGACCCCTGTGTGTCTGTCAAAAAAATGTCATTTTACCTGTGCAAAGCCTCTCTGTGCTCTGTCATGAAAATGGAGCCCTTTGACTCATGTACGTCTGCGTAGCACTGCTTTATTTATTTATTTTTCACCTTGTCACTTTAGCTTTTGGCAGTAAACACCGTGTCCTAGGCCAGCAGCGAATGCATCAATACCCAAAGAATAGTTCATGTAGAAGTCATATTGATCTGGTGAAATCTATGCATGGGACTTCGTTGGCCAAAGCAATAGTGCATTCACAGCACCAGGCCAGAGCATGAGCCACTCTTTCTATTACCTATGAACACAACAGAAATGCCCTGAAAGAGATTCATAGAATGCTGAGGTGGCTGATGTCTTGAAGATAGGATTAATATTATATTAAAAGGTGATTACATTTAATGTAATGTAAAAGTTAATCCAAAGTTAATGTACTTCTCAAAGAGGTTCAGCCTTCACATAATTACATTTGGAGACACATTGATTTAGCCACCTTAAAGCAAATTATAATCCATCAAGAATATGTCTAAAAACACCCCGCCTAACCTGCGTGACCGAGGTTTTTTTCTTTATTTTTTTAAAATAACATTTACAGCCAAAGTTGTAGTTATTTTAACTTCAGCTATGTAATTTTATTTCATACATTTCTCATATACCTGCGTCCCACACATCTAACTGCCAAGCAGAGTAGCACACATTAGTCTTCTTTGTCAGTGTCAGGCGTTTGTTGCACTGAGCGCACACACTCGAGCACAGACAGACACGGGCACGTGCACAGCCGACCATGTATTCACAGACTGCCAGATTTTTTTTTTTTCTTTTCATCCTCATTCATGCATCATGTTTCTCTATGTGGATGCTATCTACAGTAATAAGCCATCGTGGTCATTGCTATTCAGATGCCATAATGCTGTCTATATATTCTGCTCCCTGGCAGATTCTAGCAGGAGCAAATCATTGGCTGAAGTTTCTGTGGGCTGCCTGATTAGTTGTGTGTTGTGTTGCGCTGACGTATCAATGAAGTTGCTATTGAATATTTAATGCATGTGTGATTGTATATTTCATCTAACACAATAATTGTCACTTCCCGATGACTCCATTAAAATGCTAACATGGCTGTCTGTTTGTGCGCTGCAGGCTGACTCATTCTTTTGATTTGGCAGAGTGATAAACTCCGGCACTAAAGACACGAGCCATGATTTTTTTTGCATTCTTATGTTACATAGCTTTATTTGTATTTATAAAGCACTTTTCAAAACCAAGTTACAGTACTAATAATAAAAGCAACAAATGTCAGTAAAGTTGAAGGTAAAAATTAAAAATGGATAAAAAAACAATTTTAAAAACAATTTAAAATTCTCAAGAGTAAATACAGGAAGGAAAGACCGTGCATATACACTCTTGGGTCTTAATACTGAAAATGGTTGGATAAAGGCATTAGCAGTTATTGAAATCAAAGGGAATTTTAGAGTCATGGGGCGGGGAACACAAAGGTTCAGTCAGCTTCAATGACTAAACGAGCCTTTGGAACTACTAACCATGCTAGAAGATCTCTGTGCATGTTATGATAGGAGATGCCCGAGTAAAGTGCATGGCTGTAAACAAGTCTAGAAGAAATAAAAGCATGGATGATTGCATCCTGGAAGAATAATGGAGGTTGGAAGTGGTAGAGTCATATACTAATCATTAAACAAGTCCACTATGTACGACTGCATGTTTCAAAACTGGTTACATAAATGACTGCAAAGTATCAAAAGAACGTAAAGAATAGAAAGTAGTTGTCAAAGACATCTATGTATTGTGTTGTAGAGCCATCTACTGAAACAGTGTAGTCTAACATGAGGAGTATAAGCGCCAAGATTTTTTTTTCACAATTGCTAACAGACTTCGTGAAACCTTCACATCTTTTCTTTAAAAAAGAAACCAAGAAAAAAAAAATAAAGCACACGTCAGAAAACTCAACAGAATTGTTTTCTCTGATTAAAACCACAGAATAGTTTCAAAGAATAGTTTCAGATCATTCACAACATCAGACAAAAAAAAAGGTTCTGAAAAAGATAACTTGGGTGTTTTCTTTATTTGTCTGTTTTTGCAAAAATCATGACAAATATGAAGTAAAAAGACAAACAACTAAACAAAGTGATCTCTTCTTTTTTTTTTTTATATGCACGAAGAGGGCAAAGTCAACCGGACTCAAATTCCTTGTTTGTGTGCACAAACTTGCCCAAATAAAGATGATTCTGATTAAACCAAACATCGATATGGTAAAGACTGAAGATTATGGTGATCTGCTACAGTTTTTCCAGGTTGTAAACACACACACTCACACAAAGTGGAACTACCAACAACATGACTCCAAACTAATAAACTCTAAGCTCTGTTGGTCTCCTTTGGTTCAAATGTCATTCTCAAACAGTGCTTTGTAAATCTCTGAAAACAGATTGTATCATTTAGCACACTTTGTTGACCTATGGGAACACTGGCCTTCAAAATGGAAAACACTGATTACCAGTTAGTCTCACTCATGTTGAACCGGTTCAGCGTCGATTAGAAAAAAAATTCAATCATGTGTCAGAGTCTAAAAGAGGCATTTAGGGACTTAGGTGTTAGGCAAGAAGATGGAGCAGCATGAACACAGAGGACTAGTCAGGGTAAAGGGAGGCCTAGGAGACAGCGAGGACAATTTACAGTTTGTTTTTCTGTTTTTTGTCACTTCTCCTGAACACTTTGTATTATAGTAAATATTTCTTTGGATACATTTTGTATCTGTGCACTAATTTTTTGTATAATACAAGGATGGTACTGGTTGTTGTACTTGATAGAAAGGTGAGATTACAGAATTTTGCTACGTACTGTGTGAAATACTAAACAATTTGCCCTAAAACGTTAACAATGCATAAACTGCTCTTGAGGTTATCTTATCTTACCCTGGCACTGAAAAAAATCAACAATCCACAACACAAATGTAGTTTTTTGGTCCAGAATATGGTTAATTGATATATTTTAATTCTTCATTTTTAATGTACAAGCAGAATTTCTCCCTGCCGTGACCATTTTCACTATATTTTGCTGAGTGTTTTTGTGTAATCCCTTTTCCTTGCATTCTTCTACAAGTCTAGTGTTTTGTTAGAAACAGCCTTGCT
>NW_024582676.1:512299-549566 GCF_018398535.1 Haplochromis burtoni
TGTGTGTGTGTGTGTGTGTGTGTGTGTGTGTGTGTGTGTGTGTGTGTGTGTTTACATGAAAGATCCTTCATCCTCAGATAAAACATGAGCTAGAGGGACAGCAGGACATCCCGGGCTGGGGAGTATCAGACATCAGCAGGCATCTGATGCAGTATCAGTGTGTGTTCAGTAAAAAAAAAAGACGGCAAAGAAGCAAACACATGTATTCTCAGACGCACACATACACAAACAGTCACATGCATGTACACAGCCCTACTCCGGGGGCACTGCTGTAATTGGATGTCTGATTACTGTCAGATAGCGTGTGTGCATGTGTGTGTGTCTCTCTGTGTGTGTAGGGGTGGGGGCACATTTCTATGTCAAAGAGAGGCTGTTGCAACAGTAGAGTTAAAGCAAGAGAGATCAACACTCAGAAGTCATACAGAGAGTATCAGACAGAGAAGTGGGCATGTTCTCTCTTTGTGATTTCTGAGCTTAACGTTGACCTTGTGATTTTTATCTGTTGTCTGGCATCCAATCATCCCTTGCTTATCTCCCTCCCCCTTGCTTTATATGCTACATCGTTTCATCTTTCCGTCCTTTTCCATTTCCTCCTTCCCTAGTTCCAGAATCCTCCTCTTCTACTTATCTTCTCATTTCTCCACCCGTCCTGCCTATCATCCTGCAATCCCTTATCCCATCTCTTCGTTTGAGGTCTTCGCCATCTATCCCCTCTTGTCTGGCCCACTGCCGATCCTGTCCTCCCACCACCCAGCAGAAGCCATTGGGATTAGTCTGATTGATTAGAAGTACTGGTGATGTGCGACTGGCGATGGAAGGTCAGATGACTCAGTGGAGACATCGAGACTGACTTGTCTCCTGCCTCACAAAAGTAGTCTCCCGTTGCAGTTGTCAGATCTCACAGAAACTTGTTCAAAGCTAGTGGACTTTCTATATACTTGCTGATATTGAAGAATAAAGTACGAAAAGTGCTTATTAGTCAGCACTTTCGAGCACTGTTTGGGTTTTGGCTTGTGCAGATTTAGAAATGGAAAAGCTTTTTCTGTTTCCTTTTCTTATGGGTTTTAGATGTGGGTTGACGCGTGTTATACCAAATTCTGTGGAAAAGCAAAAAGAATGTAAATACTCAGATATATATTTGCACAAGATGATTCAGATACAGCTGTAACTTGGGGTCTCGTGTGAATTATCACTACAATGCTACTTCCAGTATTTTCTCAAGGTTCCATTCACAGCCACTAATTAGGGGGAAAAAATGAATACGCAACATGTATAGCTTGTGCTTTCCTACTAATTTTGTCAGTCTTTCTTAACCACTAATTTCTTATATTTTCCAAAGTTCTTTATGTTTTCTTATCATATTGCTTTTTAATGGAAATGCTTACAGCATTTAAAGAGGCTGCACACTCGTCTGATGCGTGCATGGCGCTCTGTGCATTAGGCTTCCACCTTTCTTCACATTAGACCTGAGCAAATGCTGACTTCAGCCGGACTTCATGACTCCTGTGGTGATGACAAACCTGCCAACTCACACAGTTCATTTCAATACAGTTCAGTTCAATGCAATTTTATTTATATAGCACCAAATCACAACAACAGTCATCTCAAAGTGGTTTGTATTGTTAGGTAAAGACCCCACAATAATACAGACAATCCCCTGTGAGTCAGCACATGGCGACAGTGCGAAGGAAAAACTCCTTTTTAAGGGAAAGAAACTTCTGGAAGAACCAGAATCAGGCAGGAGTAGCCACATGCCACAACTGGTTGTGGGTGAGGGGAGGGAGACAGGACAAAAGACACACATTAAATGCAAAATTGCATATAAACACATAGAGTGAAAAGAAATAAGAGAAGAAGAAATGCTCAGTGCAACCCCAAATTTTATATATATACTTTTAAAGTGCTTTAAATGTGCTATTATGTTGCTTTTTCATGGAAATACTTGCAGCAGTTAGATGGGTTCCATTTTTGCCTGTGATGCACATTCGTCTGATGCATGCACAGTGCTGCGTGCATTAGGTGTCCACCTGTCTCCACATTAGACCTGAGCAAATGCTGACTTCAGCTAGACTGTCTGACTCCTGTGGTGATGACAATTCTGCCAACACACACACACACACACACACTCGTTTTCATATCCTAGTGAGGAGGTCCCCACGAGTTCAAACTCGTCCCCATAAGTCACCGTTGGTCCCCACAAGTATAGTGGCATTTCAATTTTCTGTCCCCGAAAAGATGTCTAAACATGTACACACACAGACACACACACACAGACACACACGCGCATACACACACGCACACACACACACACACATGTCAGGTGTTGCTACACAGTGCACTCAGACATTTTCTGTGTGACGGTAGTGAAACTTAGATGCTAAAAGGCCAAGATTTACTTTACAAGGCACAGTCTGACCTCTATGTATGAAATAAGTATAGGTGACAAGTTCAAGTCCTTTTCATTTAATCTGCAGTCAGTGCCTCTGTCCTTCACATTTGCCTCACAGATGAAAAGTAAAAGGACTTGCATGGGTTTGTGACAGGACAGCATAAAGATTGATGCATTAACATGCTTGGCTTTTTGCACCACATAGAAACCGTTACTTTACCCTGCAACACATTGTAAATTAGTTTTGTTTGTTTTTTTAGTTTTAGCACATATGACACTTTCAGTTTAATTATACGTACATATTTTAATGTTAATAATGTACAGGATTTTCCAAGTTTTAGATAATTAGAACTGTAATTTACTGTCTGTAATTTACTGTAGTATCACCCAGTAGCCTCTCTTTAGTTGCCCACAGAAGGAGAGACAGTTAATTCCCATCTGATCACAACTATGTTTTGATGTGTTTAAAAGTTTATTCTATTTTATTTTCATATCAATTAAATTAGTGTTGCACAGAAAGTTTCAAGTGATTGTACTAGTAATTTTCAACCCTTTCTACTGGGATGTTTGAATGTTAGGGTCAGATATTGATGTAAACAACATTAAAGCCTGGGTCCATCCTGCCTTGTGTCAGTGGTTCAGAATGGTGGTGATAGTGTAATGGTGTCTTGGGACACTTTGGGCCCCTTAGTACCAACTGAGCATCATTTAAATGCCTCAGACTACCTGAGTATTGTTGCTGACCATGTCTGTCCCTTTATGACCACAGTGTACCCATCTTCTAATGGCTTCTTCAAGCAAGAAAACGCACCATGTCACAAAACTCAAATCATCTCAAACTGGTTTCTACAAGATGACACTGATTCCACTGTACTTGAATGGGCTCCGCGGTCACCAGAACTCAGTCAAACAGAGCACTTTTGAGAAATGATGGAACAGAAGATTTGGCTCATGGATGTCCAGCCGGCTAACCTGTAACAACTGTGTGATGCAATCACGTCAATATGAACCAAAATCTCCGGGAAACTTTCCAGCACCTTGTTAAATCTATGCTGTGAAAAATAGTCAAAATCTATAGTTAAATAGACATAATTATTATGTATGTAATAATTAATCTAAACATTATTAAAAACAAAAACAAAAAATGAACGCTCTGGTTTGTTTTTAGCCAATTCTTGCTGTTCACATGCTGCCTATAGATACTAAATAGAAAGATGTTTTTGTTTTCTGCAATGTATTTTCCATTCTTCACTTGCGTACAAAAACCACAGTAACGCACACTAAAGAAAAGACAGATTTTTCCAGTGCCTAGGATTATAATAATACAATATAGATGCAGACTGAAAGATAACTCCTGCAACTATATTATTAAATTCTGCTATAATATACTGAGACTAGATTGTAAATGAGGTTTTTAGATAGATACCACAAATTATTGTATTTTGTCTGAGCATCACCCGAAGCGGTTTATGCTGTGCCATCTAGCAAATATTCAATATCCACCCACTGATGCAAACTAGTGCCTTCATTTATACAGTGGGAACTCTAACATAATGAGCAATGTTCCAAATGTTGGTGTGGGGTTGTAATTTTCCCTCAGTGTGTATTCACGCTACGCTAATCAAAAGTTGACCAAAACAACATTCTTTTTCTGAAAACTGAAGAAACTCTGCCCGTTTTTTTTAGCGCTCCCTGCACCAACCGGTGTTCCATTATCATCAAATTATAAGCTACCAAACTTGAACCCGTTACAAGTTTAGAAAAACATTTCCACCTGAGGGTGGTTTCAGGTCTGAGCAGCATCTTTTTTGAGTTCGTGTTTGGGCCGCTTTGAATTTTCAAGCCCGTCTGAGGCTCTGTGACCTGCATCCTTTAAGGCTTATTTTAATGGGAGGATGCACATTTCTTTGGACAGCGGTTTGTGGGTTGTCAATGATTCATTAGGAAGCCTGCATAGGACATTTACCTCAGAGGCTGAAAAAAAGACACACAATGTGTGGGACAAAAAAATTTGCGCACCACATGAAAAACAGCACAAAAAAAAACCATATAAAAAATTGGTAAGATCCCATGTTAGGAAGTACAGAACTTACACAAGCATTGTTTAAAAAGCCAAGTGCACATGCACCACCACACATACACAAAAGAAAAAAATCATTGACTTCAAAGGGCCTATATCACAGTACCCCCACTCATGAACAGAAGCAGAGGGCAACTTCTAATTTTAAAGTGTGTGCTAATGAGGTTTGGAGAGAAAGAAAGAGTGTGTGCATGTGTCTAAGTATTCTCCATAGTAACAATCCATTGGCAAGTGTTTATGTAGTGGGAGTCCGGAGACAGGGTTTATCAAGGAAATACCAAGCTGGAGAAAGAAATTAATTTCTTCCTTTGTGGATTTGTAGACCACACAGAGCCTCGCATTTGATCCAACCATGTTTAATCCTGTGCTAATAGTAACAGCTGATAGGGCATGTGTGTCTCTCAAAATTATCAGGACACACTTGCAGGCTGCTTGGAGGATAACGCGACTGTATTGTAATGGAATAATTATTACAGAAAGAGAGTCGGATTTTATTGCCTTTGTTTCACTTTATTACCCCAGTCATGTTTAATCCAGAAATATGCATACACGCACACCCGCACACATACACACACACACCAGTCACTAGCCATGAAGAAATTTCATTCATTGGCCTTAACACTCTGCATATGACTGGGTAGCAGTAGTGATTTATAGTCAGCAGCCTGTGTTGTTTATGTGTTTTTTACTATATTTTTCAAGTAAATGCATCAGTTTCTTTTGTCGTGAAGACTTAAGATTGGGTGGGCTTTAATGGGACTTTCTGGTTTTTAAGTGGGCTGCAGTACTCTTGACTTTTGGGAATGGCTGTAATAGAGTTTTGAACCACGTAGTCTCTTAATTTTTTAATTCAGGTGTTTTTAGTTCTACTGCCACAAGTGATTAAAATCAGGTCATGTAGTCTGACTTTACAAACATCTGTGAAAGAATGGGGTGTTCTAAAGAGGTCACTGATTTCAAGTCTGGTACTGTAATAGGAGGCCACCTCCTTCTAGATGCTCCACAATCAACAAGTGGTATTATTGCCAAGTAGAAGCATTTGCAAACCAAATCAGGACTGATGTGCATAGTGTGATAAAGTCACCAACCTGCATTGCTGCAGAGCTCCAAACATCCTCTGGCATTAACATCAGCAATGAAACTGTGAGCCAGGAGCTTCATGGCATGGGTTTCCATGGCTGGGCAGCCCATACAGGTGTAAGATCTAAGTGACCTTGTACTTTTATTCATGTAGTACAGCAATATTATAAAATGCACAGGTTTATCAGTGAATGTGTGCAAACCTTTACAGAGTCAACAACACAGTTTCTGCAGAAGCAGAAATGACTGCTGTGAAATTCATGTAAGGTAGGTTTGAGGGATTAATAAAAACAACATATGAAAAAGAAGAAAAAATTTGCTTGTTGCATTTTATGCACTGTCTGATGTGTAAGGAGTTTAGGTAATTATTTCAGGATGCAGTGCCCCAAGTTTAGCTAGTTCGTTCCTGAAATTGTCTAAATACTTTGGAGGTATTAAGAAAAGTTTGATGAGCTACAGGTGAGAAGAAATTGACAAAAGCAAGACGCACACAGTGAGAAGGATGAGTAATTTCTCTCTTTTTCTTCTTCCCCATTCAAGTCTCTGTTGGATAATAGATGAAATGGTGCAGAGAGAAGAGGGTGTGGGAGGGAAGCAGATTGTTAATTAAACGCTGAGACAGCGGCGTTTCCCTTCCTGCAACTGAAAAAAATTCAACCTCTAAACAGAATGGAGTTAATTACCGACTGCCAGGGTTTCGTTTGGAGAGACGCTGGACACACTTAACATTGAATTTATCATCACAGCTTGCACTCTGCCTCTCTCTGTAACAGCTGCAGAGGGGACAAGTGGATACAAATGCATAGTAACGTGTAACACGCACACAAAAATGCACATTAAACTGCATGTATTTCCACAGATAGCTGAGTGCATTGATTCATTCCTCGTGGCCACAGGTTGATTCCTATTCACACATACAAAAAACAGGTATTCACGGGGCACAATGCTACACCTCGCATCTGCGCCCAGAGATGTGAAAAACATGAGCGCGCACTCACACGTTCAAGGAATTAGGATTCAGTCACATTCAATTCCACAGCGAAGGCTCAATAATCAGGTTATTAGTGATAAACGGAGAGCTCGGTGTGTTGGTGCTCAGTGGATAAAGAGCTCATAATTCAATTAGCCCATTGTAGATGAACGTGCTACAACTGGCAAATTATGTAACAAAAACTGACTATTACAGTGACACAATACAGCTGTTATCTGAAGTGAATGAAGAGATTTTCTTACGGTTTCCACATTAGCATGCGCAGCGTGTGATCATATGTCTCCAAACAATTAATTATACAGTTTACACACAATCAGCCAAATTACGAGCCTTTGACTGTAAGACGAGAACAGCTGAAAGTTAAAATTGACTGAACAGCTTTTCACACTTTGATTTCTCTAAATATAGCACTAATTCCGACTTAATCCAATAATGATGAACATTATTGACATAACAAATGCCAGTAAATAATGTGTTTACTGCTTTGTTTATCCAGAGGATAATGAGTGTCTAATGCTCTCAGGCACAGTTTCCCTCCTCGGGAAACAGCAGCACGCTGCTGACTTGATTTGCTTTGGAGACTACTTGAGGTGCTGATTTTAAAGATTACAGAATACACTAAAAATATTTTTGCATATTAGAAGTTTTTGACAAAGAGCAGAAATATAGGCTACATATATTCAGGATATTTTTTGCAAATTTTTTTCTTAACTTTTTCTTTTTATGCATGTCTGTGTTTGGAACGTGAAGCCAGTCCTCTGTTTCCCGTGCCCTGCTGTGCAAGGATTTGGATATTGAACCTTGGTTCCTGTTTAGCTTTCAACTTGACATTCTGGGAGTGATTAAAAAAGAAGCTGTTGATGCGTCTCCTGACCTGCCTCGCAGCTGTGCTTTTAGCTGAGAAGCAAAAGGTGTGCGCTAATATCTGATGTTCACTTTTAACATGCCGTCAATTTTTTTTTACCATTTCTGCACTATCAAATATGTGAAGTGTTTGGCTGCGATAGTGACAGCCAAGTGTGCGCGCACGCGCGTGTTTGGAGAAGCTCTTAAGTTTACAGACAATATTTGATATTTTCTTTATCTGGGAAACTCGTTCTCCACAGGGACAGTTATTAATGATGGTTGTGAGGCTGTGAAACAAACAGCGATTTAATCACTTTTATGCTGCTCCAAGGACAAAGACGGGAGAATGCAATCGTCAGCGCTTGTGTATTTGAGTGTATGCGTGTACATATGCCACGCTGAATTTATTTATGATTTGCTGTTTTTGTATATGTATGCAAAAGTGCATGTCTACTTGGTCATTATCCTTGAGAACGTATTTTGAACATTTAAATATTTGCTTCTTGTGTGTGTCTGTGTGAGAATGAGTGTAAATGTGCGAGTGTGTAGGGGAGTGGGGTAGAGGTGGGTACTTGTGCAGATTTTGTCACTTTAGTGATTATCCTTGAGAGGCTTTTAATTTGAGGCTAATGAGTATTTGTTTTAGCGCTCATGCACTCCGGTGTGCGCATTTATGTGGATGTGTGTGCGTCTGTGTGCGTGCGTGTGTGTGATTAAGGGCTGTGACATAGTGAAAGCGACAGACTGTACAGATGTTCAATAAATGGTCTGGAACAGGCAGGGAGGAAAGGGGACATCATTCATACTTTCTCACTTCTATATACAGACACACTCTCTCTCTCTCTCTCTCTCTCTCTCTCTCTCTCTCTCTCTCTCTCTCTCTCTCTCTCTCTCTCTCACACACACACAGACATTCCCAGAGACGTGAATGAAATGAATGTGTAGACTCACACACATAAGACATGGATACACAATGTCCATCATAAATTCTGTACAGATATAACAAAGGCAATGTACAACAATAACATAATCCTACACACTCACACACACATACTGCTAGAAAGAATTTACACAATAGCTAATGATTGAATGCAGCCAGAGTGAATTAACAGCTTAAAAAAACCACCTCCTGAGGTGGCTGAAAACAGTATGCAACAGTGTGTCCGTGTGTGTGAGAGGGCTGAGGGATCAAGGCGGAACCAGGTAGACAGAAATCTTCATTATCTCATATTGTGAGTGAAATAACTAATATTGTCACACTCGACAATAGTAAATTAAGGAGGTGAAGTGGGTACAGACGATATTTCTTGCCACTTACTCTGTGCAGTGCCGTGATTTGAAATCATTCATGCCCCATTCCTCTTTTGTTTCTTACAGTTTTCTCTCCTGTGATCAACACCACCTACCTCCACCATCATCTCAATTCATTTTAGCAAATTCTTTTTTTAATGCTTGTTCTCCTTTCCTGCTTTTCCCCCCTCCTCAGCTTCCCACTCTGTTTATTTTCACTTCTTCCTTTTAGTCTTTTTCGGTATCAATTTTAACATCCCTTTTCTTCTTCAGCGTTCCTCTCTTAGAATTTCCCAGTCCCCCAGATTCCTCCTACCCTTTCTCTACTTTCTTCCTACCTAGTCCGCTCTTACCTGTCAGTTGTTGTTTAATCTTTTCAAATGTTTTTGGTCTTGAATCTTTTGGAGAACAAATTGTATTGAACAGCCAGTACTATTTTACGTTCAGTCATGTCTCTTCCCGGACTTTAGTGAATATCTTGCTTTCTTTCTCTGCTGCCATGTTAACCAACCACTTACTCTTACCTTTATCTCAAAGCTGTGAGGGTGTTCGAAGTGTTAAAGCCTTCGTCAGAGGCCACGACACAGGGTGCTTTGAATAGTTTCAGAAATGTGTAGAAGCCGACCCGAGAGTGAAATTAGTGTTGAAAACAGAATGGAAAATGCAAATCAGTGAATCTAAAATAGATGATGCAATCTGTCCCTCCTTTTGCTTTTCCCCCCTCTTCTGTCTCAGGTGGTGTGTGTATTGCCCAGTCCTTGAAGATCCCCAGGGAGCCCAGGCCAGGGGAGTTTGACAAGATCATCAGACGCCTGCTGGAGACCTCCAATGCCAGGGCCATCATCATGTTCGCTAATGAGGATGACATACGGTACGTGTTGTGCACTTTAAAAACGAACCCTGCTGGTCAACTTTCCCGCTGCTATCAGGTGTACTTTTTTGTTTAATAAGATTTTCTGTGACATTTTCAACATATTTTACAATAGAAACCTTTTGACACCTACATGCTCGCTGTGATTACAATTATGTTATTCTGAAGAAGAAAAGACCTGGTTTTCATATCGCTATTCTTTAGCAACTCACTTGGTTAGAAGTGTTGCATTGTGGTACCGACAAGAGTTCGCACTATACTACAGGCACAATTATTGCATTTACATCTTGAATGATGATGTACATAATTATTAGGCAGTTATGAAAATTGAGATTTAAACAAAAAAATTCAAATATTATAAAATGCAGTTTTGACTCATACGACCCCCTGAAATGGCTTAATTACTGGTCAATCAGACCTCTTGTCTTTGGGTCCTGCCAAAAATGCTTGAAGAATAAAGCCTTTTTAGATAAATGCTGTCCAGAATGCTAAGCTCCAGAATGCTTGAGATTTGGAAATAAATACTTGATGACATGTTTTTCACACATTTTATGGATAGAAAAAAAAGGAGTCACTCCTCACGGGCAAGACGGATGCTGCCTGTTGCTGCATCAGTTATAGATATAAGCAGTGGTACAAGAAAAAAGCTGCAGTGATCTTTATGTAGGGTTAAGCCTAAATCAATACCCCACTGCTCGACTTGTCTGCTGTAGTCTATCTTCAGATATTTGAATTATCTTTTCTTTTTCTAAAACAGACGAGTTCTGGATGCAGCTAAAAGGAACAACCAGACGGGTCACTTCCTGTGGGTGGGTTCAGACAGCTGGGGGTCCAAGATCTCCCCTGTGATTGGCCAGGAGAGGGTGGCCGAGGGGGCCATCACAATTCTTCCCAAAAGGGCATCTGTGGATGGTAAGGATAATAACAAGCATATACGAAGCTGTCAGCACACATGCAGGTAATAACTGAGAAGATGTGAGGAATAATAAAAGTAGTTCTCACCTGCACTGAAACTGGATTTGTGGCAAATGAAAGAAAGCCGAAGCAGCGTCTGCTCAAACTTTGATAGATCAAATTAAGGAGTCAGGGGAAAGACCAGAGACAGAAATGAAATGGACTCATGTTCTCTCACTTTTGATCCCAGTGGGCAACAAGTTTTTGCCAATACACCAGGGAGAATATCCTCATTTGCTCTCTGTCAGAGCTCTCTATTAGATAATTGACTCCTGGAGGGCCACATAGGTGACAAGATATAAACTGGAAGCGAGGGAGAGAAATAGAACTTTAAATGAATCAAAGGGAGCTTTGGCAGATTCACAAGAAAGGCTATGTCGACTTTAAAGAAATGACAGAAGAGATGTGAGTGAGGATTAATGACTAGACTTTTCTTTTGGTACACCTAGAAAGAGAATGCAGTATAATGCAGCAATTCTGCAACATGTGTTATATAAAGCTTAAAATGTGTCTAAACTGTAATTTATAGTGACATAGTATAGTACAGTACATAGACTCAAACATGGGATCTTTTTGCACATGAGGTAAATGTTTTCTCACGCATTGAGAATTATTCTGATGCCATAACAAGCTCATTGAAATCATCTTTTGGGCTCCCAATGCTGTATAATTTAGCTTTTATTTCCACAGGAAACAAAAGAGAAGCAAATGAAATTGTTGGCCTTCCTGCTAAAAACAGATGTCTCTGGCCTGTACTTTGGAAGTACTTCCTTGCTGTAACGTTAATAATTTAAGGCAAAACTTTGCTTCACAACTGGTCCAAAAACACCACAATGTTGTTTTTAATGCAGTGAGGCAGCAGTTTTAAATTGTGCTAATATGCCACAAATTCCCTCAACAGTGTCACATTGTATTTACCTTTGCTATTGCAGTTGCCAGAAACAAGGGAAACAGCTAGTCTCAAACAAAACAAAACAAAAAGGAAAAACAAAAGTCACTCTAAGTGCATGAGTCACTTTTACATTTTTTATAAGGAATATAACACCAGATAATATTTTTTGTATCTTTGAAAAAAGGCTTTCTGTTTTTCCCATCCAGTAGTCTTTGAACTAAGCTAACTGTCTTCAGGCTCAGGCTTCACATTTAATCTGCAGATTAGAGGCAGAAGCATCAAATAACATTTCTGATATGAGCGACTTTGTTGATTTCAGAGGTACTTTTTTATGCCCAGCGACAGTCCTGGCCAGAGGCATTATGTTTTTACATAAATAATCCATATGTATAACTTATTCTGGTGAACACATTTATTTTCTGAAGGTAGACAAAGCTGACAAACCCAACCTGTGCTATTCTTGTGAATGTAATATCTCGGGAACACTGGGAGGAAATTTCATTCCACCTGTCTTAAATGTTCTTTTGGAAATAAGCATAGTTATCAGAATTTGGTACTCAAAGATCTCGGTGACATCATGATTATTTTTGTGTGTGTGTGTGTGTGTGGGGGGGGCGGTTGCCACAAGTTGATTCATTTGAATAAATTTTACACAGATATCTAATTGGATAAAATGATTAGCTGGTGTCATTTTATATCCAAAAGGGGAGAGCTCTGCTTCACTGTGACATGCTAATGTTTTGCAAAAACACACTTTCTGGCTGCTGTTCAACACCATAATTCAAGAGTAGATGCAGAGATGTTGAGCACTTTCAATTTGGTCAGATACTAAAGTGGTGACATTAATCTTTGGTGGCCACATATTAAATTCCATTAATATTTTTACTCCATATATTATGAGTCTGGGCAGACATTGATATATTACTTTACTTAGCTGGTTGGAAGAGGCTTAATAAATGCTACAGTATTTTTTTTATTTTTTATTTTTATTTTTACTAACCTGAAATTGTATTACCCTTTAAAGAACTTTAGAACTAAAGTCTACATGGTTTCATCTCTATTCATCAGTACTTAAATGCAGTTTTAAATTAATATATCATTGTTCACAGAGTTCAGTTTCAACACTGATTCAGACTGAGGACAGGTTGGCTTGGTTATATCTATGTATTATTACACAGGACACTAAAAATGTCATATGAACTTATTGTTTTACAGTCTATAAGAAAGCAGTGCATGAGATGTACCAAAATATAATCTAAAATGTAATCATAGGAACTGTGTGCTTCCAAACAACTGCCCAACTGGTAGCAATACTTCTATTTTTCTATTATCATTGAATTAAGTTAGTGCTTTTTAGACCCTCAAAGTACCTCAAATGATTATATTTTTGTTTTCAGGAATGTAATGTTATCACAATGGGAAGCATGCGATTCCACATGACACATATTACTGTTGAGGCACAAAAAGAGTAAGACTAATATTCCCAGCAGTCAAATATCAGTAGAGCATCCCAGGTGCACACATTACCCATTTCCACAACAGCACATTGAATTAATCAGGAGAGATCTTTTTAGCTTTTACAGTGAATCTGGCATGGCACAGGCTGTCACACCTCACATGGAATCATTCACGTGCCCAGTGTTACACTTAACTACAGAGCATGTGTTGCGCCTTCTTAGTTAAGTGTAAATGTTTCTTTGCAGTCATTTCTTCTTGCCCACCTGGTCACAAGCCATCTATGGTTAGATGTAGGACTTGGGTTAGAGAAAAGCCTACGCCATGCTTCATTTCTTTAAATTGTGCTTTCAAAGAGCCAGATGTTCTAAAGGCCTTCCAGAATTTTTCTTTGGACATGGGTTGCTTTTTCACTCATGTTCAGTCCACTCTACTTTCAGCAAACTCTGCAAGACAAGAAGACGAAAGAAGATGTGCCAGGCTTAAAACTATCTACAGTGGCTGAACAGTTAAGGAAAGTCATCTCCTTAAGGAACAGGGAAAAATCAGTAAAGACCTGACAGACACTGTTCACTGAAGCCTCATCAGAAATGGTCTCAGTGGAAGAGTGGCTGTCAAAAAGCCATTCTTAGGAAGGGAAATGGTAAGGATGAGATATACAAAATGTGCATGGAGGAGGTGAGGAGAGAGGTACAGCAGTGAATGTCTACAGCATCTATAAAACATGGTGGAGGCTCTGTTGTGGTTTGGGGCTGCATTTCAGTAAGTGGTGTCGGAGATCTTGTCAGAATTTATGAAATTATGAACACATATATTAGATTTTGATCTATCATGCAATGCCATCTGGAAAGCATCTGACTGGCAGCAATTTTTTAATATGACAATGCAATGATCCCAAACACAAACACATGGCAGTACAGCAAAAGCATGCCCGGACAGAAAAAACACAATTGAGCACCATTAATCATGGATAGGCCTCCCCAGCGCCTGGACCTCAACATTATTGAAGCAATGTTGGACCATGAGACAGAGCACAGGACAAAAGGCACCCAACAACAAGAAGAGCTTTGAATGTCCTTGAGGAAACCTGAAGAACTATTCCTGAAGACTACTTGAAGAAATTACGAGAAAGCTTGCCTAAGAAGTTCGGGCTCTGTTAAAGAGTAAAGACGATCATACCAAACACTGACTTTAAAGCTCATGTAAAAACTCTGTTTTTGCCTTATATGCTGTATTTCTGATTTTTTGCATATCTTTTTTAAATAAATTACTGCACTGAGTTTTTATTTTAGCAAAATGTAAGAAATGAGGGGTGGCTTGAGGCTTTTGCACAATAGAGAATTTTTGCATATTTGGAACATCCAAAAAAGAAAAAAATCCATTAACCAAAAACCTAAATTTCTCAAATATATATCAGAGAGTTCATGTCAAAGCTAAAATCCCCTAGTTTGTAAAAGTTTTACTGTAGCATACGGCTAAAATGAAAGTCTAACCCTGCACGGAAACAAAGAAAGATAGCCGATGAGCTGATGAATTGTTAAAAGGTTCATGTGGCAGATAAAATGCCATGCATTTAAGAAGCTTCTTTCACATTTAATTATGGTATGAAGAAAGTAGTTTTTTCTCATCTGCACGTCTCTTTTCTTTTGCCCGTATCTTTATTCCATCCTGCCACTTGCTGACAGGTATTTCATTCCTATGAGTAGAGAAACATGTTCCCCTCTTTTAGTTCCTCTTATCTTGTTATTAAAATGGACAAGTATCCAATCTATTGTGGAAGCTTATTTTAAAATGTATGCTTTTCTTTCTCTTTACGTCAGTATTTGATAGGAGCTCCAATACTGACCGGTTCAACCAAAATAGCTTTTCAGCCATACCATACGTGGGCTATTCATAACCTACGCATTTATGTGTCAAAATGTATTACATTGTGCTGAACACCTAATTTTCTAGCACAGACAGGCTCAGTAGAAATGAAGCCAATAACCCCTGAAGCACCGGTGCCCTCTCCTATTACGCCATTTAACAATATCTGGGTTGAAAGTGTCGAAAGCAGCTCTTCTAAACAAAATAAATAGGGAGATGTATTCAGTAGAGTTTTAAAAAGAAAAACAAAAAAAATAATAACTAATTTTCATACTTTTTAACCTTTGCCCTGTCTGTCTTTTACACAGCATTTGACCGGTATTTCCGTAGCCGTTCGCTGTCCAACAACAGAAGAAATGTTTGGTTTGCTGAATTCTGGGAGGAAAACTTTAACTGTAAACTGGGAATGCATGGTAAACGGCCTGGCAGCCTGAAGAAATGCACAGGTAAGACTATATTTGACTTCTTCCATTATTTCACTTCCTATCAACCATTTGGGGAAAAAGTCAATAAAGCTTAAATGTGTAAATTGTTATTTGACTGGCGATCCAAAGAGAGATGAAAATGCTCCAAGGTACTTTGGAGTTTTACACTTGAGGGTATAACAGATTGTTTTGTTTAGCTGTAATTCTACAGATCTATACGAGCTTGTAAGTTTTACTTTCTGAGAAGTGTAGCAGAAGGCCAGCTATAATTGGTCTTCCTTTATCCCTGCATCGGCTACCTCCTTGCATCATAACCAGTGTCATTCTTCTTATTTTGGTACAGCGTAAAACATTAACTAGGCACACCCGACTGACAGTTTTCAGGGAAACCAGTTTATCCTAAAAGCAGGCCCAGCTTTTCATATTACATCTGCCAGCTGATTAAGCACATCACATTAGATTGAATAAGTCTTCATTAGAACATCGTAGCTCTGAAAGTCTGTCAACAGAGACAAATACTGTCTTCTAATTAGTGTGTATATGTATATATATTGTGGAGTGCACTGCGAGCTGTAATAAGTAACCTTAAACCCCAGATCAAATTAGCTGTTGGGATTTAAGAAGCAATATAGCTCAACAAGAGCAACTGTTTGTGTACTCGAAGCTTGAAGGGAAATTAAATAGTTGTTGGAGTATGTGCTTGTAAATGTGGCAGTGCACTCTCTTCGGTGCGTTTTGTTTTGTGTGTTTGTGCATAGGGTATATATGGGTATTAGTTCTGTAATAAGCACTTCTTGGTGTCATTTTTTTGCATTGCTTTTATATGATTTATGGTGGTTTGACCTGCATTTTTCAGTCCTAGTCCAAATTGTCTGCAGCTTGTTATTTTACAAACGACCCAACGCTACAGCTGATTTTTGTCTTGTGCTGTCGTCACATTCGTGTGCATGTGATCCAGATGGTGCTGTGTGTGCACTTTTTCACTGCCTACACCTGTCACTGGCTAAAGTGTTATACTTTTTAGAAGAGTTAGCAATGCCAGTGGACATGACCTGTAGGTATATCTCTGTGCTGCCGTGATCGGATCTGTATGTTTATGTGTGTGTCATAGCGACTACTCCCTGGCTGATGCCTGCCATTGGCTCACATAATTAGGTTTGTAAGGGCTGTGACTCCCATTGACCGTCTATTACTAGCCGTGGCATCTGTGTATGTGGGCATCTATGTGTCGAGGGCCCTGTAGTCATGAAGCAGAGTCCATTAATTCCAAGTGCTGGGGTTTGTGACCTCCAAATCATCAACACAGAAGCCAATCAGCAGCCTGCTGCTCAAGGTCACTGTTGTGAGACAGCTGATGGGAGGATGTGGAAATGTATGTGATTATTGCACGTGATTGGGCTGGGAGTGGGGGAGCGGTGAGATGATGTCAACAGAAAATTAACAGTTAGAGAAACTGAAAAATGCAGCTGGAAACAAATTACACAAACAGTGACAAAGATAGCATAATAAGATATTCAAGTAACATGGGAAATATGATAAGTGGGTGTGGGCAAATTAATTGTAGATTGTAAGACTTGAAAAGGATACGGGAATTAAACAGTTCTGAGTCTGAAGAACTTGAGGTTTAACCTATTAATCTTAAAAGATTGGATGAGGTGATGACCTGGAGTGTTTGATGGTGTTCATTTGAGAGTGAGAATAGTCATCATCACATATGTATTATCAGAGGAGGTTGAAAATCCATGATGGACTCCAAAATAGTGTGTAATTACCTCTGCCACGGAGGTTATGTTTTTGGTTGTGTGTGTGTGTCTGCGAACATGACAGCTCAAAGTTTTCGTTTTCTTTTTTTTGAATTCTGGTAAAACTTTGTAGGGGTTTAGCATGGGCTCGTGTTAACAATCCATCCAAACTTAGTTTACATTCTCCAAGGTCTTCAAGCTCAGTTTACTGGATTGTCAGTTAAAAATTGACAAAAATCCTTGTAATTTAGAAACTATGATTCTTCCAAGTGTGGTGTTTATTGTCAACATATAGAAAGTACCATATAAAGATTTCAAACATCATGTCACATTTGACCTCTGACCTCTCCTTCAGGGTCAGTAGCTCGACCTGGAGGTCCAAATGATAATAATGATAGATAGAGCTATATAGAACCATGTTTCTTACTGCACTTTTTTATGCAAATAGGGAATGATATATGGTGATTCTAAATATCACGTGATTTTGCACTTATGACTTCTCTGTCAAGGTCAAATAAGGTGAAACTTTCATAAAATGACTTTTATCTTTAAAACTGTGCTTAAAATTCTACTGCACTTGGAAACATTCTGGAAATGATACTGGTATACATGGTTTACAAATATCACATTATAGTTTGCATCCGAATATCATGTTGCATTTGACCTCTAACTTAACTCCTACATTTCTAATCTACCTTTCTTTCAAGCTGCGTGGTTAAATAGAACTGTAATATAATTACTGTAATATAATATTATATAATACACTCAATATTCACGTCCATTTATCAAGCAATATTTATTATCCATGACTTGCTCTATATATTGGTGTAATCAAAGTAAACCAAATATGTCTGCCATATTTTAAAGTTATATGCATGGTTCTAATAAATCCTTTTTTAAGTATTTTGTATTATATTTTATAAAAGCACTCATTTTGTCTTTGTATTTAGTCTTTTTGCTGCACATTTAATTGCTCCAAATGAGTGTGCAAAAATTACAGCATATTCCTCTGAGGTTTAGCAGTGAAGTAGTGTGCAATGGAACAGCTTGAGTAGTTCAGTTACATTATAACCCAAGCAGCATTTGTTTGCTGTATTATGCTGCATAAAAGAAAAATGGCTTTTGTCAGAAAGAGGCCGTTGACAAATAAAGAAAATGAAGCCCCATCACCTAATCACTCTTGCGTCATTTTCTCTTTACTTCCTTTCTCTACTCTCTTAATTTAACCTGGGAGATATTGTTTCCTTTATTATTGTCAGTACAAAATGAATTACATGAAAATGATGCATTTTTCATAGAAATATCCCCAGCCTACTGTATAATGTAAAACAACATACGTAGCATCATAGTAGCTACATGATATCCAGTGATTTGCTGCTAAAGCTACTACGACCAGCCAGACATCGGTTCTTCAGTCCAATAAATGCATTTTAATGATTTATTTAGAGTGCATTACCACAACTTTCAGCTTTCATCATTTCATCTTTCATGAAGAGAATAGTAAGTACACAAAAAAGGGGAAATCCAAGGCACTCAGGCTGCTGAGTGTAAAAAGCCTCTTTTTGAGACATGGCTCATGAGGACATCAGCCGACAACTCGGATGCTGGAATAAAAGTGTGCTCTGTTGAAGGCATACATTTAGGTAAAACTAATGCTTCAGGGCAAACTGATTTAGGCAGACACCAGATCACAAATAAGACTACACGCTTACATGGCCAGAAACTCCCATGCATACTGCTTGTAGATCATCAAGAAGGAAAATGCAACATTTCTTACTATATGTGAGTTACTTTAAAACATGCGTGTTCTTTTTCTGTTTCTAACCCAAGTAGGCACACTCATCGCACGTCTTTCTAAAGATGCCATTTTGTCACAGCTGCTAAAGCTAGACCAAACACAGCAGGACCAGGCAGTGTCAATGACCCAGAAAATCCATTTGGCGTTTAGCATTTGGTTGTTGTTTCAAACTGACTTGCCAGGTAGACTGGATCTGAGCAGGATTTGGAGTAATGTGGCACCACAGTGAAGAAGGCTGAAATACACACACACTGAGATAAAATGCATGACAAAATGCAGATCTATAGAGCGAGTCTACCCACTTCTCCCTTCATACATACAGTAATGCTCTTGGAGGTGAATCTCTTAATTTCCACATGAATCTCTAAAGTTTTCATACATTCTAGATCATTTCTCTGCTTTCATATGGAGAAACGTACATTAAAATAGGCAAAAACATAAACAATGTTTAATAAAACAAAATATGGTAGCACAACCACTAGCATCTCTGTCCACAGCCGCCATCAGACTTTGTTCATAGCAGTGGTTGTTGACTAGAGCTGCAAGCCTCAGGTACACTCAGAAGAATTAAAGTGCACTGTGGACAGTTGGACATTTGTTATCCTGTTGATTTCTATACATCTGATTTCTTTGCCTTTCTGTCTGAGTGGATTTTGACTTGTGTCACTCTCAAGGGAATGATACCGGTTTGTTATCGTTCTCTACTTTGTCAGCCATCAAACTTCTTTATCTCGCCTTGTCTGTCTTTTCGTCTTTCCATTTCTTGCATCTGTCATTTCTTTCTCTTCTATAAAATCCAAGTTTAAAGTGTTATTTTTTTTGTCAACGTTGAAAAGGTGAAAATCAGTAATGCTGTCTCAGTGTGGGTTTTTGAATTCCTTAGCCTAGCATAAGTTCAGGCCAAGCGCAGTAGCCTTCTACCTGTCTAATTGGCAAGCTTGCTTACAGATTCTGCATATCTGCAAACCATTTTGCAATCCATCTTGACTCCAGCTGCTGTTCATGCTGTTTCTGACCCAATCAATGTCATGCATGTGTCACTGAAGCCTGCCCCATACAGGTTCCTGCTGCTGGTCTCCCTGCCTCTGGCTTTCAGGTTCAGCATGTGGAAGAGTGAGGAGGTCCCAGAATAGAGTCATACTTCCGAGTATAAATTATCGGAGAAGGAAATAACAATATTATTTTTGCCTGTAGGAGTCCTGTCTGACATTATTTTCTCCCTTTGCAAATCAATAACAGTTTTAAATTATGTTATTTTTTTTCTGAATTGAGCCTGCCTTTCCTCTGTACACTCTCACCGTTTTGCAGCCTCTTGTTCTCATCCTAATTTGTATGGCCAGAAAATTAATCTATTGTTTACACTGTAAACATGGCAAATAAAAGTAATATCTTAGTCTATGTAGTATTTATTTGCAAAGCAATACATAATATATATTTTATGCAGCTGTGTAGTTTCTACTTTCATTCCTTATATTAGCTTATTATTATTTTACGTGAAATTATAGTTGCATGCATGCTGTTTTTAATGGGTCCAGGAAAACTAATTCAGAGATGTTTTATCTCTATTAAATGAGGGCAAAGCCCGCTGTGCAAATGCAGGTAGTTAAAACCCTATGAAGCAAAGCACAATTCAATGAATACACACCAGGTATATTATTAGAACCAATTTTTAATTATATAAATGTGCAATAAATGGAGAACTGATCTGAATTTATAAAATATTGTGATTTCCTGGAGTTCCCTCTGCCTCACATTACACCTGGAAAAGACCTTGATTATAAGAAATATTGATACATTGGAGGTTTATGACTCAGTATCTTAAACAACTAGAGGTCACATCTATAAGAATTTACTGGGGCACAGTGAAGAGAGCCCAAAACTCTTACCCAGGTGAGAAGAAGCCTGAAAAGCTTAAAAAGATGCATGTATAGTACTCTGTGAGGGAAAAAAAACAAAAGAATAACAGTTTCATCTCTCGCCCGTTTTCCTGATTAGCAAAATTACCATAATGCTGTAGCTTTTTTTACAGCTGCCTAATGAAGGTTATGCTCTAACTTCCTTCCTACTTAATAGGCAAACACAGAGGATTATCAAATGCTTGCACACACCACACACACACAGCTTTATACTTCCTCAGTTTAACATAAATAATTAATACTTTATAGAGTATTGTTGATGAGGAATTTATCTTCTAAAGGCTCCTTGGCTAGTTTGATGCCCTTGTTTTCTGAATGCATGAATGCTTTTCTTACTTGGTACAAAAGTCATGCTTTTAAAGACACAGAGCCTTCATCCAACACTAGCGATGTGTGCATGTGTCTGTCTGTGGGAGAAGCACAGTACCATTCCAGAAGTTAATGAGATCCTGACTTAGCCCAGCATGCACACATTTACCCTTGCGTACAAACACATGTTCACTCACTACAAATAGACCATATCCTAACGAGGTCGATGGGGAAGGAGAGTTATTAGGCTCACAGGCTGAATAAACTGTTCCCTCCCCTGTGAAAAGGCCTAAGGACTGAACAGACTGAAGGATGGAGACGAGCACAGATGGAGAGCTTGATGGACAATTAGAGACAGACAGGCACAGACAGACAGATTGCAGACTGTGAGACACAGACAGCAACAGACAGTGCTATATGACTCCTTCCAACATTAGTTTTCAGTAGGTGAGATGAAGTGTCATTTAGCTGCAGTGAAATGATCCTTTTTCATTTTCTTGCAGAGGACATGGTTATCTATAGCTCTCAATGATGCACTCTGTGTGCATATGTGGTAGCTGATTTATGACTTGCAGTCCTACGATAGAGAGCATGCTTGTAACATGTGCCTCGATTCTTATATTGAGAAACTGTATGGGTGAGCTGCAATCATAGCCACTACTTTGGCATTGGATAAATAAGTAGAGAACTGCACATTTACCACTGTTGTATCACAGCCTCACACAAACTGTAATCCATCTTGATGAGACCCAAATCTCATTGTAGAGGAAGGAAAAAAAAGTCCACTAATGAAAAAATGTGGCTAGGAGGCAGGAGTATGCACATAAAATATAATGTATTTGTATGATCATTGTTACCTCAACATGTTCATGTCATGAGTTGAGATGTTGGCCAGCACGATGATGCAGAAGTTAATACTGTTGCCTCACAGCAAGACGGTCCTGAGTTTGAAGCCACTAGCTGACTGGTTGCGTGATTTGTCTCTGAGTACTGTGGCTTTCTCCACAGCCCCAAAACATGCATTTGGTTAGGTTAAATGACGCTTCTAAACTGACCATAGGCGTGAATGTGAGCACGAATGGTTGTCTGTCTATGGAAGAAAATGGAAAGATGCAGAAGTGAGTTTTGGACATAAACTATAAAGACAAAATTGACATGAGGTTATAATGCAATTCAAGTTTATTTATTTATGCCAAATCACAGCACAACAGTTGCCTCTTTACTGTGTGGTAAGCCCTCCAGTTTTAGAGAGGAAACCCCAACAATCACATGCTCAACAAGCAACGATGGGAAGGAAAAATTCCCTCTTAAACTAAAACCCCCAGCATAACCAGGCTCAGTGAGGTGCAGTCATTTGCTGTGACTAGTTGGTGGATGAGAGAAAAGAAAAGAAAGGGAAGAAAGCATAGTGAGACAGGACACAAACTATGGGAGTGAAGACACAATTTAAAGACATGCAGCAGCAATGCATTGGGAGTAAAAAGAGAAGACTAATAGAAAAATGCTGAGTATATCATGTGAAGTCCCCTTGCAGCCTGAGCCTATAGCAGCATAAAGACGGGATGCTTCAGGGCTAACTCTGAGCTTTATCAAAAAAGGAAAGTTTTAAGTTTAATCTTAAAAGTAGAAAGAGTGTCTGTCTCTTGAATATGAAATGGTGGCTGGTTCCACAGGAGAGAGACCTGAGAGCTGAAAGCTCTGCCCTCCCATTCTACTTCTGGAAACTCTTGGAAGCACAAGCAAGCCTGCTATCTTAGAACAAAGTCTTCAGCTGGGACGATATAGTACTGTAGAGTCTGCATGTGATGATTTGGATTTAACAGGGACAGACTGGCGACCTCTCTGGGGTGTACCCTCTCATCCTATTGCAGCTGAGAAAGCCTATAGCCCCCCTGCCATCCTGAATTGGATAGGCAGAAAAAAATGAATGGATGGATGAATAGATTTAACAGGGAACCAATGAAGAGAAGCTAATGGTGGGGAAAAAGTGTCTCTTTCTCATTCCTGGCAGTACTGTCACTGCAGTATTTTGGATTAACTGGAACCTTTTCAAGAAACTTTTAAAAGAAGGGATGCTTCTTTTATAAGATAATATTTAATTACAATAGTCAAGACTAGAACTAGTAAATGCATTTTTTCCTTTTTCTTCATCATCTCTGAGACAGCATGTGCCTAATTTTAACATTGTTTTGAAAAACAGTCCTACATATTTGTTTAGTGTGTTTATATAAGAACATATTTTAAAATGACTCAAAGATTCCTTATAGTGTTATTGGAGACCAATAATGTGGTTAGATACCATGTTTCTACGGTTTTAGGCCCAAATATAATAATCTTATTTTTATATGGATTTAGGGGAAGAAAGTCATAGGCGATCTGGATCTTTATGTCTTTAAGCCAGACCTGTGGTTTACCTAGTGTTATCTGGCTCAATAGATATATATTGTGAGTTTCATCTAATAGCAATGAACATATATAGAGTCTTTTCTCGTTATACTTCTCCAGACAAGTGGAAGTCTGAGATTCTCTCTCTCTTTTTAGCTACCTGCCCACTTGTTTGCTACCTATATAATCTATGTCATACTGTTTCTAAGTATATAACTATCAGCAATTTAATTTTACAGCAGCCATTTTTCTGTATTTTTTTGTCCATTTCTCAAAGTTTTTGTGTCGTTGTCACATTCTCAACTCTTCAGTAGTTGCTTAGTACTAACACAGCTGATAAGAATGAAGGTCAACACTATAAAAATTAGGCCCAAGTTTTTAAACCCCCCCCCATGCAGGTCTTGGAAAACTGAGAAGTTTTAATAGTGCTAATGTCACCCAGCTAAATCAAATGCACCTAATCATATTACTGATCCAGATTCACAGCAAACTTGTTTCTGATTGTGTGACACAAATACAGTACCAGCACTGTAAATATAAAAAACTAACAGCAAGTATGTTTGTGTGTCAGAGCATTATATTCAATGTATTTGTCGTTTAAAGCTATTCACGTCTCTTATTCTGTTGTTTATTGACCTTGCTTTTATAAACCTAAAGTCTATCTATCATCTTTCACTCCAGCTTTTATTTTTAGCTCCCACCATCCTTCTGTTTTGTTTGATATATTTTCTCTGCTGTCTCGCTAGCTTTACTGTGCTCTTTCTCTGCCACCTGCCTCTTTTTGTTCCATAGCTTTCCCCTTTCTGTGTTTTATAGTGTGTTTATAAATGTGCTTGTTCAAGGGTGGGAAGGGAGAAGGTCCGGTGACATGAAGCACACATCCCTTCAACAAAAAAAAAACATTCATGAAATTCTTGTTTATATGTCAAGTGAAAGCTGGGCAAGAGAGAGATCAAAAGAAGGGAAGGAAATTTAAAAAGTTGAGGAGAGAGAGGAAGGGCTAGTGTGCATAGCCAAGTTATGCCAGGACAGTGATTCAGCAAGATATGAATAATGACCAATGAATAATTTATATTAGCTGTGTGTACCATCAGCAGTAATATATACCAGCAATAATGTAGAGTGTAATATATATTAGCCACATATGTCAGTGGCATCACATTATTCATGAAAAAGGGTGCTCTGCTACGAATTGCTCTTTATAAAACAGACAACACTCTCACTGCAGCCTGACAGCAGGTCTGAGAAGAGAGAGGGGAAATATGAGAATAGGAGCAGCAGCAGGATCAAAATGCCACATATCTAATAAATGCTTGCTCATTTGAGCTCTGGTGTTATTTCTGCCGGTAAAAGTAACAGTGACATTGAGTTTAGCAAGTCAATTACCGAGAACAGGCAAACCTGTGACATTAGTAAGGAGATGGCTAAACAAGCTTATGCACACAAGCAGTGTAATGAACACAAAGGTTTTAGTGTACTTCATCTAATTTCTACTGTGTTTACTCATTTGATAAAAAAAAAACATGCTGTTAAAAGAAAAAGATGAAAAAACAGAAAACACGAATGTTTGCATGAATTCTTCTTCAGGTACTCTGTCTTCCTCTCTCAGTCCAAAGACATGTAGTTAGTAGAGTTAGCTTAATTAGTGAATTGTTGTCTGTCTCTCTGTGTTAACCCTGCAACAGACTGGCGACGTGTCCAGGGTGTACCCCGCCTCTCACTCTATGGTAGCTGGGATAGGCTCCAGCCACCTTGCAAACCTGAGAAGGATAAGACAATAGATGGGTGATTAGGTGATGGAGCTCAGCCTCCCATGACACCTGCAGCTGAGCTACAAACCAAACTCTGCCACATTAACTAAACAAAACACTTTTTGTGTCAGTCACAGAAAGCTTTGCATCATTTTGCCTTTCATTGGCCCCTTACTTTACACAGCAGACTGATCTGCATGATTGGTTTGGGCGAAATTTTGACCCCACATGCAATCCTTTATTTTATCCTGGGTTGGGACCAGCAGGGACTTGACAGTTACTTGTGACACCCTCCCCAACCTGGAGTTGGCTGTGTGTTTTCTCACAGTTTTAACAAGGATCTTTATACTTGTGAGGTGAATGTGCTAACCCTTACATTACGGAAAAATATGAGCTGTGGCCTCTTCATTTTATTTATTTACATTTCCTTAGTTACAGTACAAGCAACATTAATATCCTTGAAAGGTTTGCGTATAGGTTTCAATAGTGTAAGAGTCAACATGTTTGCCTAAAACACTAAAAGTCCTTGTTTTGCAACTAGGAGGCAACTCAAACTCAAGGTCATGCTAGGTGGTCACAAGCAGGTGTGGTGGTCCAAAACCTGGATAAGAGTGATCAAGAAATATATCTTGTGTCTTGTGTAAAAGTCTCCACCAAACCAAAAATGTTATTGTTACCCTCACAAGAAAAGTTCCCAGAACTCCTGTAAAATCAACAACAGTCAGAACTCAAGTATTGACTCAAATTGTTTGATGTTTTGAGTTTTCAACTTCTGATTTTTTAGAGTGGACACAGCAAGATTTACAACTTGAGATAATTGCAATACAAAATACTCCAAAAGGCACCGACACAAACTGGGTAGAGAGTCCTAATCAGTGACAAAAATTAGTGGCATTGAAGGCCGCCTGTCAGTCAGATGCCCGACTCCTTGAAAACCTTAACACCTTTTATGCTTTGTTATGGAAAATCTTTAATAAAACTGCAACCAACAAACGAGCTTGTCTTTTGAAGTGAGGTTTATTAGAAAAGAAAAGAAAAACACTGCAGTGGAGAAAAACGTTCAGATCACACACCTAACACGTTTTTCTGAGGGAAAGACATCACCCTGAACCCTTTTATACCTCCCAAACAAATCCTGAGGAATCCTTATCTCTTCAGTCTAGGAACAGTTCCGACCAACCGTCATCTCCTCTGCAACAGGATGTCCAGAGCCCTCAAGAGGAAAACGAGTCTGCTGTGAAGGTGCAATAAAACTTGGGCCCCACTTGTGATCACATCCCACATGCATACAACTGATGTCAAGAGTGAGCTTTCTATACTAAGTACAGAAAGTGTTACTACTATTACTAAAGTGATGTGATTATTACATAAACTAAAGACATTTCCAGTACAGCTTTAAGAGAAAATTTGCCAATCTGCAATTAAAAAACCCACCACCAACAACAACAACAAAATATATTTTAACACTGAGGTTTCTGGGGATTTACTTGTTTTTGGAGCCAGCTCTGGCTTGTTCTTCCAGGAAGTGCAGTTCATGTCACTTCATGCTTGACATGTCACCCTCACCCTTTCACTCACACAGGTTGCTGCTCGAGTAAACTCTGATCAGGTAATTGACTTCTAAAAATCTCAGCATTGCTGCACGAAGGTGCAATTATTAATAAGTTAATTTGAGACTTCAGCTATTAGAATGCTTCCCAAACTGTAGTGAGGTTGAAATGTCTTTTTTAGGAACTTGTTCATCTAGTCATCCACCCTAAAGCCAGCCTGGTGATGGGACTTTTAACCAAGTTCTTTATCTCTTATTCTATCTGTTTTGTATTGATAACTTTTAAACAGATATACTTTTCTATTCATCTATGCATCTTCTTTATTTGTTGTTGGATCAATACAGTAAATTTGAAGAGTCTACACAGACATGTGTCAAATAACATTTGACATCAAGCTTCGATCCCACACACGAGGCACCAGTTATGAAACAAACACAGTCACACAGGCGCACACACTCTTAGATGTAATTGTACAAACACAGACTCATACTTGCACTCAGGCTTGAAGCCACTGACTGGTATTTATGCAGCAGTGTATTGACACAAGCCTTGGCTTCAGTGCTCTGTTGTCAAATCATGTAGAGCAGATCTCTGTCTGATGCTCATTTGCTCTTTTTTCTTATTGATTAGCCATGTCTTCCTTGGTAGATTAGCCTCAAAGATCTAAGCCAGTCAAATATGGTTTGCATGGTTTTTGTATGTTAAGAAATATGAGAAATATGAGAAATGCATTTAAGCAGAGTGGTAGTTTTATATTTTAACAATATTGATTCATAAATGTCTCTGAATTATGGTGTGTGTGGGCAGCATCACTCTATGCTGTCATCTTTGGGATGTTTTTGAGCCATCGTTGATAAATGAGAGAAAAGCTAATTAAACAACCTTTATGTAAATGTATTCATGAACATCTGAACTTAGGTTGCATCATTCCAGGGCTCATAAATAAATTTCCTTCTCATATATTTTTATAAGCCAATTTGCCTACAGAAAAGGAAAGGCGGATGGGGGCGTCAGGTGGTGGTTCAGAAGAAAAGAAAGCTAGAGTAAAATACTTGCTAGCTGTTGAGAGTTTAGAAGGAGGGAATTGAATATGTGCTGCAAATTGATGTTTAATTAAGGAGCTTGTTCACATCATTAGTCTGTCTGTCAGCTGTGTTGCCATCAATCACTGCATGTAGAAAATCTGCCCAGCACACTGGTCTATGAAGGCATCCATCAAAGCATTTAGCCAGTTGGCATTCTTGCATTAGTCTCACCTCGATGATTTCATGTATTGCTTTATGTTTGTATTAGACAAGGAACTCGCTTCACTAGCAAGGCAGTGAAACATGCATTTCAGAGGTTTTGCTGTTCCCAATTTTTTTTATTTTATTTCATATCATGAAAATAGTAGGATAAAAGATACAGCCCCCCCATGTTGTAATCTTAATCCTTCTTGTGTAGAGAAGGATTTTAATTTTAAAGTAAGTAGGTATGTTAATATTTATTGCAATTTTGAATATTATGGATAATCACACATGTAATCGTGAAGAAGTCCCACAAAGCAGACTTGAAAAATGGCCGTCAATACAGCCAGTAGCTCCTTAGCTGTCAGGAAGAAAGTCAGTCAAAACATCGGCAGTCATTTCACAATGTGAATAGTTATATTACTTTTGTATAACTAAACAGTATAATATAATAGTGCGATATAAAGTTATTTCATGATTGCCTTTTAAAGACTCCAATCACTCAGGGCTAGCAACTGCTTAGCAAGTTATATTGCTTGGCAGGTCAGCAAGTGGTTGTTGGGGATTGCTCGCTGTCTGTGAAATTGATTGCAAATGCCCCAGTCACAGAGACCAAGAGATTAGTCGGTTAGCAACACTCCGGGCAACCATATGTAGATCACTATAAAAAATGTCTGTTCCCCAAATGGTTAGCTAGTGGTTGGTAGATGAAAAATGGTTACAAAGAGATATACACTGCTGCACCCATAGCTTGCATGGAAGGCACCAACTTGTCTGCAGATCCTTGCTGAGCAGTAGTGAAACTGTGAAACACGCGGTGCACACTATAGCGCTGAAATGAAAACATTTTGAAGGGTGCAACGATCTCTATTTCCCGTGTTTGTCCCACTTTTCACAGGTTCACTGTAGCTCAACAAACAGTTGATGAGTGTTGACGTTCTATGCTAAGTACAGACAACCACCACAACCTGCTAGTAACCAAAGAAATTATAAGTAGGTTTTTGGTGAAGCACACTCTAATACACATTTTTCCATAGTGACCAGCAGTGTTGGGGAGTAATGGAATACATGTGCCGCCGTTACGTATTTAAAATACAAAATATGAGTAACTGTATTCCGTTACAGTTACCGTTTAATAAGGTGGTATTTAGAATACAGTTACTTTGTTGAAATAAATGGATTACACGGCGGTATTTTCCTGTTTCATATTGTCGTGGGTCAGGACTGTTTGGGTTTTGTTTGACAGCTACGTTCTGTTGTTCCCAATGACTGCTTTCTACAGTCATTGGTTGTTCCAGGCGGCAGCGTTACGGTTGCCATGGTTACAGGGCGACGCTCTCTCTCTGCGACTGTGTGTTTCCTGGGTGAGAGAGCGCCTTTTTGTTGTTGTTGTTGTTGTGCTAAGCTATGCCGAGCAGTTTGGTTAGCGGTGGTGTGTTTCTGTTGGAAAATAAACGGCTGTGCTCCCTGGCAATTCAGGGAAGCAAGACCAAACGACACCTCTGTCTCCTCCTTGTCTGTCCATTTTTGGTAATTCCAAAACTCCGGTGGAAACCCAAACAAAACACGCATTAAGAGGCCCTAATGCCCGTGTCTCAATCTCGCGTCTCATGATGAGGAAATCTTTTTTTACAAATGATTTAATATAAAGGCAATAGGCAGAGTGTTACAGACATAGCGCTAAAGAATGTAGCCTCATTGGTAGTGTAGTCCGTGCTGCAGGGAGAATGGTCATACCCGTTATGTGTCTGTGGGCGAGGGAGGGAGAAAAAGGAAAAGTACGAGTTGTCATCGAGCAGAAACGGGAGCTGGAAGCATGTAAATATAATAATCACTGCAGCCAAAAAGAGTGCCTGACGAGCCATGTTGTAAGTACGCTATCAAGACTTGACTGTGCACTGTGTTCGTGTTTTCCTCCAAAACAGTAAATTCTGGAGCAGCCTTTCAACGCCTCTCTCTGTCTCTCGCTAGCAAAGTTGACCCACACAACAAAAAGTAAAGCTATTTTTCGGCTACGAGCCCGACACAAACCGGACGTATTAGCCAGAGGTCCCCCTACTACGGTTCGGAGCCGCGGACCTTCAGTAATAGTAATAAATCACACAGCAATAGTACATTCATGTAGCTGTAAAAAGCATGATAATATATTAAGTAATCCAAAGTATTCAGAATACGTTACTCTCATTGAGTAACGTAACAGAATACGTTACAGAATACATTTTGGGGCATGTATTCTGTAATCTGTAGTGGAATACATTCATTCATACAAAAGTAACCGTCCCAACACTGGTGACCAGAGGTTTCAGCCGATCTCTCGGACTGTTATTATGTTAAAATCTGTCGCAGAAGAGATACTAAAGTCCTTCAAATCACTATCATCCCCGACCATGCTGCAAAAAAGGTGTTTTCATTTGTAAGCTTCTTACTTTGACTCCTAAGGAAATACATATATATCTTGTCTTTTGACTTGCACTACTAATAAGAGAATTCAAAGTATCACCACCTCTGCATTGATTTTGAAGTGCCGAGTTTAAGATTTGTTTGGAGAGGTCTGTTTATAACGCAGTATCAATTTAAAAGAAAACGAAAATGATGAAAAATATCACCACAACTTAATCTTCAAAGGCCCCTTTAAAGTGCAGGGTCTTGACTATTAAAACTCCTTTTCTTTTGTAGTTTAGAGACTTTAAAGTCTACATTTTTATGCTAGCATTCAGTTTGTAATAGCAGGTGTCAGGATCGACAAATAGCAGATCATCTCAATTTCAAACAAAACTTTCATCATAAAATTGGTTTTTGAACATGTTTTTTTGCCGTGACATGCCTGTAGCTTTTATTAAACAGAACCAAGATGAGTAATGAATTTGTACAGATCTAGAATCAGATCACAGCAGTCGGCCCGAGTGCCTATGTAACAAGAACAAATAATCAACCACGAAATATGAAAATGACTTGGAGGCAGATATGGAGATGATTGCTTGCTCATGCATTTTTGTTTTTTCTTTTCGGATTGCAGATCTTGGATGAGACACGAAAGTTACTTTTTATCTGTCCTTTTGCCTCCCAGAGTTTTCAGTGCAAATCCTCGTTTACCAAGGCGCCAACCAACTAAGTTGCCTGTGGTCTCTGATGTCATTAACAGTGAACAGAAAGGCTGAATTGCATTTAGCAGCTGCTGGCTACAAAATGGAATAAAGTGTGCAAATTCACTTCAGCAAGCAAACATTTTGTCCAGTCATCACTTTCTCTGCCTCCACTTCACCTTTATTGTTGTCTGCTGTTTTCCACACTGATACAAAAACAAGACTGCACTACATTAAATATTGAATATCGTAATTGGGTCTTAAAGCCTCAGCTAAATCTCTAGTTCTGATTTTGCACCTGCTCACATAACGTGCAGAGACTAAATGGGTGGATTTCATACATATCACACACTGTTACTGGCTGCAGACAATGGGCAGACACATCCAATAAAAGCTGTATTGTATTGTACTTTGCACACACTCAGACGCACACACACACCCGTTGCTCCGGTTTCAACACCTGACGCAATCCCAGGAAACAGACACGGTAGTGTTTTCCCAGTTAGCACTACTCATAACAGCAACAGTCATTTAACTGTCTCAAGGCACGATTGCATTTTCTTGCGATATACTGATTAATGATGCATCGTGTCATTTCACATCTCATAAGAACAGCAGAGAGAAATTCTCATTATTACATGGCATGTTGATCTATGGCTCAAAGTACAATACTTTCATTACTTGGTTGTGCTTTTTTTTTCTCTGAATGAGAATTTGCACAAATGCTGAATGCCAACAACTGCATGCGTACTTGTAGCGATGCATCAAAAGGAGATGTTTTAATGTTCAGAAAGACATAAAACACAAGTTACATGCAATGAGGCACAAATCAGGGGAGAAGAAAAGACAGCATTTAGCAGTCTTGTATTTCATTTTTTATTTTTTTTAAAGGCCAAAGCGTCTAAAAAACATGCCGCTATTTTTATCTAAATTGTGAAACCACTTGAAAAGACTCTGCCCTTTTCAGGTGTCTTTTTTCTTTCTTGCGAATGGTCACTGACCACAGTTTGTTTTCTAAGAGCTGCACAACTGTTGCTAAAAAGATGTACTTTCAGTGCACCACTGCCAGACATGTTATTTAAAGGTATGTTGCTGTGAAAGGGCTTACTAATTAATGTCTTGTTTAGCTTTGTTTGTAGACTATTAGCATAATTAGATCTGTAATTATGGTGGAACGTTAGACAGCTCAAGGTACTTTTGTTGACTTGGGAGGCTGTCTAGGTATATTTCAAAATGCACTCTTCTTAGAAACACAGGTTTCTTAACTGTATCTCACAGCTGACCAGTTCTAAAGGCGCTTGACTCTATTCTTTCTTTTTTGCATTCCTGTGCATGTATACACGTTGCTGTTTATGTGCTTGCCAACCATCTTAATGAGTGATTCAGCTTTTCACTACACCAATGAGATTAATGGAATGAATAAAACATGGCATTTCTGTCTGTCTTTCCTTTGCTTAAAGTCATCTTGATGCACTATGGCTGAACATATTCACCTTTCTGCACTCCTTGCTGGCTGAGGAAATGTTAGGAATAGTAAATAAACCTAAAAAAATTGAATATGTGCAGTATGGGGAGTGAATATTCAAAAAACAACAACAACAACAACAACAAAACCCCGCCCCGATAAGTGCTTACTTACACTATATGGACTCCATTATATGAACTGCTGATTGACTGTAGAGTTCCAGACTTCTCCTGGCATTAACATCAGCACACAAACTATGCACCACACACTTCTCATAGCATGGGCTTCCATGCCTGAGCAGCTTCTCTAGGTGTTGTGTGTAGCTGGGCCATACACTGTATGTCAGCCTGTAATTTAAATGATATACTTTTTTTGTACTTTTTACCTGGTGGATATAAGTGGATAAAATACAATCTGGTTTTAACTTACAGTGTTTCTATTTAATGTTGAATCAATTTTCACTCTGTTCTGTTCTAATTTCCTTGAATTTGGTTACAAGAACAATAAATGGACTCCCATCACATCACTTAAGCCACACAGATACATTTGTTTCACCTTGCTGCACTTTTCTTTTTGGGTTTTGTTTTCACAGACATCACAGTCAGTTGAATGTGGTGTACCTCACCCTGCTGCACACATCAGGATTCAAGTGAGCTTACGAGAATCAGTCACATTACAGAGGCTGTTACCAGAGTAACCTCAGGGCAAGACAAGACTTTAAAAGCTCTAAGAAACTTTTGGGTTTTAGTAGTATAGTTTGATGCATACTAGCCTGACACCAATCAAATGTGATTTGTAAATATTCTTTTAGCAAACAAAATGAAAGGGAAATCAGCAAAAATTGGGAAATAGGAAATAGGTGCAATGATTTATTGAAACATGTTCAAACATGCATGCAATTCTAACAAGTTTGAAAGTTGAGATTTGGTATGACAACGTTTATTTGTTAACACAGCTTGAACTCAGTAAGTCAGCTTTCTTGTCATTTCTTTAGTCTTCAGAAATAATTCGCCAGGATTCCTGAAGGACATTCAAAGTCCTAAGGACATTCTCCAGGTGTTGGCTCCTTTTTGTTCCGTTCTCTGTCAAGATAATCCCACATTGCTTTAATAATGTTGATGTCCAGACTCTAGGGAGGCCAATCCATGACTGGTAATGTTCAATTGTGTGTTTTTCTGTGTACGTGTCCATGACTGGCAGTGTGTTTAAGATCAAGATGATATTGCATGGTGGATCAAAACCTGATGTTACTAGGTATTTGGCTTCTTGACAGCCACCCTTTGACTGAAACCATTCCTGATGAAGCTTCAGTAAACAGCAGATGGATCTGAGGGCCAGATGCATCTCTCAGGTCCTGTGCCAGATTGTTACTGGATCTTTCAGATACTCTTGATTGCTGTAGATACTTTTTGCAACAGGCTGTGCCTAAGTATACGATTTAAACTGGTTCGTCATTCATTGCCTGATGTGTAGACACAACGCTGGTTCATCTTTTAAGTTTGGGATTCTTTTTGTCCTCATAGAGCATTGTTAAGTGGTTCAGGAAACAAAAAACATATATTCCTCTAACAATGGTAAAATACAAGGACTGGACTAAACAAACAGCTAATGTCCAAAGAAAAGTGTTGAAAGGCAGACAGAAAGCCTGGAGAAACATTGTTCACTTCAAAATTACAAGAACGTCTGACTCTTTAGAAGCAAAATATAAAGAAATGAGGGGTGACTCAGGACTATTGCACAGGACTGTAGCTCTGGCTGTGAGATTCAAAAACTGGGCTTGTGGCCAGAATTTGAGATGCTAATGAGAAAAGCTCTCTTCTCTTTCAGTGACTACTGAGCTGTGAATGTGTGTATTTATGAATGTTGAGCAGGTTGTTGGCCAAAAGGTGAATGCTTTTGTGGATAAATAAAGGTTATGTGATTTGTGCAGCTGCTTTTCTAATGAAATGTCAAATTAAGGGCAGTAATACACATAACAGCATATCTGCCAGCTCTGAGCAACAAGTGTTTTTTTTTTTTTCCTTTTTCCCCCATACTTTTTAGGAAATAACTCAGTGGGTTTTTACCCCCAGTTTCAGTCTGACACCTCAGGCAGGTAGTTGTCCGCATGTGCATTTTTTTCAAGCCGGGCGGATCATCATCGTATATACACACAAAATCAATATTGCCGAAAGCACCCTCCTCCACCCAGCAGTGTACAGGTCATGAAATAAATACCCACAGGTTTGAATAGTTGCCTCAGCATGAGGGAGAGTGTCCAAACAGGTAACAGAAAACAGGGTGCTGCAGAAAAAAAAAAAGTATTGTGTTAGCCCTCTTTGCAGGATCAAAAAAGAACAGAATTTCGTTACAGTTGAAAGATAGAGACTTGTACTTTCTGCGTACTTTGTTCTCTGTCTTTTTCCTCTCTCCACACATACGCACACATTACAGTGCTCCTGTTTACTATCAAAGTTCAACTCTTAGGCCAGCATTGTGATCAGCTGTATGGCTGGACCACAGTGGCCCGGAGAAAATGCTAACTAATTTCCTGCTGGGGTTCTTACCCATCACCACAGGCACCAACAAACACACGAATAAGGACATGCATACAAAGCACCCTACAGCCTTCCATAACTGTGGATTGGATTTTATTCAGGGGACCCCATTAATTCCTTATGGATGCTAATATTGATTCTGGGTGCCTCTGGTCTTGTTAATTCAGCTCAGCCCAGATGGGTTTTGATTCGGTTTGTGTTGCCTGAAGGTGACTGCTGCTTTTAAAGAAAAAAAGAAAAGGAAAAAAAGAGTGAACATAGCCAAGATAGATGCAGTAGATTTAGTAACCAAACGGAGGGGTAGGACAGAAAGAGAGAATATGAGAGAATGTGGTCGAAGTGAGAGATAAGGATAGAGAAACAAGAACAAAGAATATATCACATAAAGTCAGATATCGCGCGAGAAAGGAAGATAATGAACGTAGGATGTTATGTGGTTCCACTCTTTGAACTTTTTGATGAAAACAGAGAAAATGAATGTTACACTCAATTACTGATTTTCATCTTAATGCATCAAGGAGGTTTTCACTCTCTTCTTTTTTCATTAGCTCATTATGCTAATGAGTCATTACATAAAATCCGCTCAAAGAAAATGCAGTTTGGAGACCATTTGCATGCTTTTGAGCATTGGCACATATTTATGTCAGGGCAGGGATTGTATGCATGCATGTATTTTGTACATGCATGCAAGCATAAAGACCAGATGTAAGTATTCAAATATTCATCAGCAGCTAATGAACCTAAACATTAATCTGCAGTAACTAATAAGGCTGCAGCAGTAAGATAAGCTCAGAAAGCGGACCTAAATGGTAGTATACACTGAAGACTAATAACTGTATGTGAAGCCAAAAGTAGAGACTTATAAGTAAATTAAACATGTCAAGGCTCAACACATGGTTGTGTGACTAGTCGGAAAGAGGATAAAGTCTATTTTGTCCCCACCAGACACTTTCTTGCCTTTCCTGTATACACAGAAATGCCATTATCAGTGGTTCAGAAGATGTAAAGAAGGAACATGTTGTTCTTTCTTTGCTACCAGGGCGAGAATGGACTGAGAGGAGTTATTTGTCATTGTCATGCTGAGTGCCCCGTTGCCTGTCTACTGGTCAACCTGTCTTGCACAAAGATTTCATCTCTCATTTGGTCTCTCTTCATTCCTTTAAAGTTTCTCTTCATCTAAACTCTCTTTTTCGTTTTATTTCTTACCTGTTGTCTTTCTTTCATCTCTTTCTTCAGTCCTTCTGGAGCCAACCGCTGCCCACTTTCCTCTACGTGCTTTGGTGCCATTATTGTAGATCTTGTTTCACCTGCATTATACATTTCTATTTTTCTGTCACCACTTGACTATTGGCTTTTTTATGGTGTACATGGAATATAATAGGACATAAATGGGCTATACAGAAGACAAAGCACAAACAGAAGCAAAAGCTGTGACAAATGGTGATGGCCTGGCACTGTGAAGACGACAGTAGGCACACGACTGGCTATACAGGTCAGGTGCCAGGCTTCCCTATTAGAACAGACTCAAGGCGAGACTGCAGAATGATTATCATAAAGTAATTTAAGGCCATGAATAAGTTTCACATTTACCCAAAGCATCAAATGCCATTCACCACACAACCGTAGCATCTCGTACCTGAAGCATATGATTCCTTTTTTCAGTTCATGTGGGGTGATGGATGATATATGGCCTAAAGAAATCTACTTCTGTATGCTGTAACTTTATATCATTGCACACAAGTTTTTCCCTATAGCTCCCCGCTGATCTGTTATGAGAGGTAGACGCAGGTGGAATGTATGTTGCTATGGATTTCCATACCTTGATTGTTACCTAAAACGAGTCCCCTGGGAGTTAATGTGCTTTATCTTACTTCTAATATTCCTTCTCTCCCTTTTAAGCACATCTTTTCTTCTTCTTGTTCAGGTTTAGAAAAAGTTGGCCGTGACTCCAGTTATGAACAAGAGGGAAAGGTTCAGTTTGTGATGGATGCAGTGTATGCCATGGCCCACGCTCTGCACCGCATGCACCGGGAGCTCTGCTACGGATACCCAGGCCTCTGTCCACGGATGGCCAACAATATTGATGGTAAAGAGCTACTCAACCACATCCGCGCTGTCAACTTCAATGGTAAGTTTTCCACTTGGTTTAAATGTATAGGATCCAATATAATGCTGGTTTTTTTTTTTTCAACGATTGTAACCTTTTTCAGGTGCATATGCTTTTAAAAGCATTCTTATCCCAGTAAAAAAAAAAATTACATGCTGACCATTCAAACAAAATGCCTTAGATTATGCTAACCTCCAGTAATACTTACTGCAATTTATGTGTGTGTGTGTGTGTGTGTGTGTGTGTGTGTGTGTGTGTG
>NW_024582676.1:549635-568364 GCF_018398535.1 Haplochromis burtoni
ATCTTCTTCCCTGTGTTTTAAAGCTTTCATGTATAAATCATTTAAATTAATATCAGATATGAGTGTATTGACAATGAAATTAGAATATATAAAGAGAGATATAGGAGATTATGAACTCAGATCACCAACTTGCAAACATTTCAGCCTCTTTAAAATCATGAATGATACTCACTTTTATCTTAAGACTTATCCTTTAACATCTGCCATGTGAAGAACTCAAATTAAATATAAATTAATTCAGAAATGTAAACATATTTATATAAATATAAATACAAATTTAATTTGCATTGTTATTCTTGACATAGGTAAGCATTTGGGACAGAGAAAAAATACATCTCTGAGCAAAGTAAAATCAATCAGCTCTTTTATTACTTCCTTTTTCTTCTAGAGTTTCTGAATTGAATCTAAAAACAGGCTCTCTTTAGTGGAACATGAACTCCTGTCTCCTGGTCAAAGTGCTTGTGGATTTATGTACATTCGTCCGATCTGTTCCACGGCACAGATTTCTTGAGAGTTAAAATCCTTGTTCCTGTCGTTTTAATGCTTACATGGCTCATATTAGATGTTATTGATGTCACTGTTTCGTGGAATGACCTTTTCCTTTTCTAACTCTTGGGTGGGGGGGTACCTTTTAAGCCAGTAAAAGGTTTAAACCACTTATGTCAAAATACATATTTCCATATTTTCCAAACATTTTCTGTTTAATTGTCTCCAGTTCCTCCGTGTGTATTTTCTCACTTCCATGCAAATCTTGCCACAGCAATGCTGCACACAAGTGGTTGCTTATCCATAGCTGCCCTAATGTGACATTAGGCTAAAGCCCTGAGGGCTGTATTATGAAGTGGGATTAATTGATTAGTGAGGTATGTTGAACTTAAAGCCAGAGTTTTCAGTGTCACACCGGTGGCTCACTTTGGGCTGTCTTTGTGCCTTTGCTGGATCACCATGGTAACTTATGCTGAACACACAACCTGTTTGGGAGCAGGTTATTTTCAGGGCTTCAGTTTAAAATCATTTGGAACCTCTATGCTATCACAAATTCTTACAAAAACCACTGAATGGTTCTCAAGAACGCATACATTCAGCTGGTGGGGCAGAAAATTTATAAATGTTACAAGCACAGATTAGACAACTGACCAGTTATAGTTGTAGGCTGTTTATTAATGACAATATAAAATCATTCAAATTAATTTCACTTTGATCTAGTGAAAAGCTAACACAATTTCCACATTTCGTTCATGATGCTGTCAGAACTGAACAGACCCGTCATGTGGTGGTTAAAGCGGTAAAGATTAGGACCCAAAATGCAGACTTGCAGGTGGAACTACAATCAGCACAGTTTTATTGCTGGATTATGAAATTAAAAATAAATAATAAATAAATAAATAAAAACAAACTGGAAGGAACTAGAAAACTAAACTAACAGCAACCTGGGGAACACAGCTGGACACAATCTAACAGATGGGACGGGACAAAACTAAATATAATGCATACAGGACAGGAAACTGTCAAAGTAAAACAGGAAGTACAAGAAATACACACATTGAGATGCAGACTGACTATATACAGGGAACAGAGGGAGGAGAGAGCGAGGGCAAAAGAGCAAGGGATGAGAGGAGACATGACTGAGAGAACAGGCAACTAAACTTGGAGACTGATGGGCAAACAAACATGAAGACAAGACTTACTTAACTGGGAGACACTGAGGTAAGGAAACAGAGAAGAGACAAAGACATGAACGGGACCAATTGGCAACCAAGACACCCCAAATTAGAAATACCGATGAACTCAAGAACGCAAGAAACTAAAACAGGAAAATAAGTCACACAGAGAAAATAACAATAATGAATAAACAAGAACTCAAAAACCCATAAAACCAAAAACACTGGGTCAATGACTCAGGTACCCTAAAAACACAAAGTAACTTTTGGTGCTTAAATGTATCAAGTTTCAATGCAGTTGTCAAGTTGGGAATAGACACCAGCACTACAAAATAATATTTTAATGATCATGAATTCAGCGTTAAAAGAAACACTTCTGAAACCTGAAGATTTCTGCATCTGTCATGAACTGGCTGTGTGGAGAGAAAAACTATACAAACTAAACGGAAACATATTATACGGAGAAACACACGGATGAGGGAGAACGCGACACAGAACTAAGGGAGGCGCGCACATAAATACACAGAGGGTTAACGAGGGAAGTGGGAGCACACGGGGAACACAGCTGACACAGATAATCGTAACGAGACAGGGCAGGAGTGAACACAACATGACGCATACTGACGAGAGACTGTCAAAGTAAAACAGGAAGTACACAGAGGTTCAGACAGGAGGAGAGAGAGAGAGCACAGACATAACGGGCTGGGGAAAACATTGAATGAAACCCAAGGAGGGGAGACGAGGGCTCACAGATACACAGAGGGGCACACAGGGCGTAAAAGTCACAAGGGGAAGTCAAGGAACAACTTAACAGAACAACCTAGAAACCAGAATAAAACACAAAACACACGAAAACTAAGAATACTGGGCCAACATGGCCCAGGATCATGACAGCATCATGATTTTATTTGTTACATAAGTTGTTGTTTTTTTTTTTTTAATAACCTGTTCCTTTGACAATATCTCTGATTGGAGTAGGCAATGCTCAATTGACCCATTTTGTGTGGAAGAAAGAGAGTTAAATGATGCATGAAACGTCCACTTTTATGCTTATTTCCAGAAGCAGGAGACCTGAATTAGCAAAGCTTCTGCTGCAGTTTTAGACTTTGTCAAGCCAGAAAATGCAAAGAAGGCCTGGCTATCCTGAGTTTACGTTGTAGAAATACCCTTCTGATGTGTGGCACCGGTGTAACCCTTAAATTTTAGTTAAAATGAACTTAGTCTAGGGCTGTAGCCCAGTGTAACACTAAGCTTATCAGCAAATTTGTAAACTTTCTGATAGACCACATCATTTACATCAGGTATCTACGAGATTCGTAAGGTAGATTATTGTATTATTGATAAGTTTTAGCTAGTCAACATCAGGTTTTGAATAGTGTGTTAATCCTTTTGTGTAAACATTTGGACAGTATCACATTTTTAATAAATTGTAGACACATTACAGTATTTTTTACCCAACTTGACTCAACAAATTCATATTTTAACAATGCTAAATGAAACGTCTAATTTGTCCTTATCAAAGAACATGTCACATTACCTCTCACACCTAACATTAGATTCAGTTTGTGTTTTCTCAAAACATGTAATCTTTTTACATTTTGCTTTTTTGCGAATAGCCTTGTATCACTTTGTACTGCTCAGTAATTTCCCCTCTCTCTTTCTCTTTGCATGACTTCCTCAAGTGTTGACAAATTTTAAGTGGATAAAAAAAACCCAAAAACACATTTGCTCATTTCAAAGTAGCATCAGACACCTCATTTGAATATTCTACTATTAATCTCCATTCCTCTCCCTGATGCGCCTGTACCTGCTTCTCTGTCAGCCTTTTCATTTCCTGTGTTCCTTCGTCCAGCATTGTGTGGAATACATAATGTCTGTGAAAGCAAGAGGCAGAGTGAGACTGGTTGCATTGTGAGGTTTACAAGAATGCTTTTCTGATTTAGAGGAACGATTAAAATTGCTTGAATATGTCTGTATAGGAATGTGCCCAAAATATGTATCAGTGTTTGTTGCTTCCTGCTCTGTCGGTGTCTGCCCTTGCTAAAAGTGTCAGAAATAAATTCACAGGCAGGCAATGATTGCTGTTTCATACAGCAGCGGCAGATTTGCGCTCAAGTGAGTTTCTCAGTTATTGTTGGCCTGGAGGGTGGAGAAATCCTCCCATAACTACAAGGTCGCAAACTTTATCCCCAGATGAATCACCGAATCCTTCTCGCTTAGTAAAAGTTGGCCCAGACAGAATGAGCTGTAAGTGATCCTGACCAGACATTGAGACGGAATAAAAATTTTTTAGATAAGATGGAGCTGAAATGATATGGGAATACAAGCTTGTATTAGAGCTATTAAATTCTTTCATTAGCCTCTGACACTTTGTAGATGGCACTACAGAAAGTTATGGGTAACAGTGGCAATTACAATAAATTATAATGTAATTAATTTACAGCTGTGTTATCCTTTTAAGGTCACATGCTGCGTCCATAAAAGTGAGAACGCTACAAATGTATAATTTACTGATGAAATAGGGGAATACTTAAACTAAAAACAGACTTTAAATAACTAGTAATTTACTCCAGACACACCTCTACCCTCCAGTATTTTGAAAAGGAAGAAAAAAAAGAAAATTTGAAGGAGTAATATAGAAAGAGTGCACTTGAATGCTTGAATTGAGGCATGACATGATTACAGAAAATAAAAAAAATAATAGGTGGAATCAATCAATTTGCCAGTGTCTGGGTTATGCGAAGATGGGAATTAAACACCTACACGCTTACCAGCCACATCATTTGATTCATCTGTTTAACTGTCTGGTTAGTGCAAATATCTAAGCAGCCAATCAAATGGCAGCAACTGAATGCATTTCAGCATGTAGACACAGTTAAGATGACCTGCTGATGTTGAAAAACAGCATTAAAATGGTGAAGAACGGTGATTTAAGGGACTTTGAATGTAACTTGGTTGTCTGAGTATTGGAGAATAGGTATGCAACAATAACTCAAATAACCACTAGTTACAGTTAAGGTATGCAGAAGAGCATTCTCTGAACACACAACATATCGAACCTTGAAGCAGATGTGCTACAGCAACAGAAGACCACACTGTGTCCTGCTCTTCCAACTAAATCAGGAAACTGAGTCCAGATTTTACATGGGCTCATCAAGACTGAAAAATGTTGACTGATCTGGTGAGTCTCGACTTTCTGCTGTGACGTTTGAATGATAGGGTCAGAATTTTGTGTAAACAAGATGAAAGCAGGGTTCCATCCTGGCTTATCAGAACCACTGATACCATCCTTGGTATCAGTGCTTCAGGCTGCTAGTGGTGGTGTAATGGACCTCCATCCCCGGAAAAAAGAAAGTTGATCACTTTTTCTGTCAGTCTGTTTTCCCACTGTAAGTACTGGAGTTTGATTTTTAAAAAAACTAATGTGTTTCATTTGCTGGGTGGTTGTTTGTAGTAAGTGGATCTGCTGGGGTTGTTCACATCTGGTCAGATGCCTTGAAGAAATGAAGCTTCTTCTGGCTACTTTTTTGTGTGTGTGTATTTTTATGAGTGTGTCTGGATACATTTGTGTTTTTCGATTAAAAACAGTTTCATTAGTAATGTGGTTAGGGTCACCATTACACTGATAACCCTTAAGGAGAAATGTGGGAAAGACTGAAGGCCTGCGTGTGTCTTGCCTGTGTTAATTGCACATCATGGGCATGGAGGAGAATAAGCTAGAGGTGATGATGGAGCATGGATTTTCTTTCTTGTTGCTCCTTATGGATCCATATCCATTTGCCTTTTGAGCAGCTACATGACAAAATGAGAGAGAGAATGGGCTGCTTTCTGACCAACTGAAAACCAGTTTGGTTTTTCTTCACCAACCACTTTTGCTGTAGAACCACAGAATCAATGTAGAAAACCAGTGCACTTCAACTTCAGCAAAAAGTCAACTGTTTAGCAACCTCTTCATTCAATTTGAGTACAGCCTTAACAGAATTTCAGCAGATGTCCATGTTAACACTAAAAATCAAGTTTTTTTTCAATGGCCAGAGGACAAACTCTTTTTTTTTTCTCTCATTTGTTCTCATGGGTTCTGTACACATCCACTCATGAAGGTGATGATTCCATTCACATCAGAGTGGCATGGGCTTTTTTTAAGGCTTTAATCTAGCTAAAAAGGTGATGAAGAGGACTCTTGTCCTGTTGGATCTAGGGCTGCCACGATTTGTCGACTAGTCACGATTACGTCGACTATCAAAATCGTCGACGACTGATTTAATAGTCGACACGTCGTTTGAAGCTTTGTAAGAGCGCAAAAGACGCAGGAATAAGTAGCAGGATTTAAGAGTGTAATAACGGACTGAAACAGAAGATGGCAGCACTGCATGTACAAGGATGCAAGCTGCCGTTAAACCCCGAAGAAGAAGAAGCAGCTGTGTCCCAGAATTCATAGCGCGGCCCAGCTTAGTTTCCAACAATGGCGGTAGCTAGTTAGTTTTAATATTACTCTTATTATTCTTTCTGGGTCACAAAATAAACGTTTAACATATTTTCAGGCGAGAATGTAGCTGTGTAAACCTCAAATATCGGCTCAGTTTATCAGGACACCACATATTTTCAAAAGCGCTCCGACGTTTTCGGAGACGTCTGTTACCCACTAGCTCGATAGCTAGCCGGGGGCTAGGTCACTAGAGCCGTGAGAACACCGGACTCCCGGCAAATTGTTTTCAAACCCACCGCCGTCTTTCGCGACTCAGGTTAAATATATATGAGTCACTTAGATAAATTAAAAATGTTGTTGTTTGGCTTTTTTTTTTTTTAGTATTTTTTTTGTTCCTGAGTAAATCGGTTTGGCTGAGATTAAAGTTATAGTTTTTACACAGCTGAATAAACGTCAAGCAGACAGCTGATTATCAGAAGTGTGAGATGCTGGAGAATATACTCCGGTGTCCTGTTATATTTTAGATAGCAAGGAGTTTATTAAACTTTACCGAAACAATCTGCAAATTTCATTAAAATTGAATAAACTATCATCTTGTCTTTATTTTTAGTTAGCACCTTAAAAGCTTAAAGCTGTAAGCTAATGATAGTTATATAAGAGCAGATGCTGCTGGTGCAATAAGCTGTAGTTTTACGTCCAGTGGATGATGATCTGATTAGTCGACTAATCGCATACATAATCGGTGACTAGTCGACTATCAAAATAATCGTTTGTGGCAGCCCTAGTTGGATCTACACATCTTGAATTCATATCTTTCATACCTTGTGACCTTTCAATGGGTATATGCTATGTTATCAATTTGAAACAAAAACACAGCCATGAAAGCTGAGATGAAAATGAAAGAAGGAAATGGACTGGTACTTACGTAGTGTTTTTCGACTGATTTGAGCACTCAATTCACTTTCTTAATGCAAGTCCCAGTGACCCATTCCTTAAAGTGTTTTTGTTTAATATCAAAGCACTTTTAACTTAATGCTGATAGAATCCCACCCCAATGGATGCATCAGGGCGAACTTGTCGTGTAGTATCTTGCCTAGGATACTTTGACATGCAAGCTAGAGGAACCAAGATCAAGACAGACCTGCTGATTAGTTGATTCCCCGCTCTACCTCCTAAGTCACAGCCATATATACACCTCATTCTATTAAGAATCTCAACTTAAAAAGTTAGTTTTTTATTTTGAAAGGTAATTCATTCCAAAGTTTTATAGGACAGTATTTAAAGTTTTTTTCGCCGTGTTTTGGCCTTTGCAATAGCATATGACAAATCACGTCTACCTGATGTGATTTGTCATATGTAATCTGTCTGCCTCACACATGATTGATTATGGCAGCTGGAGTGCCATGTTAACTGAATAATTTGTTATACACGGTTAAACATGGTTGCCTAGTCTAAGCAGTATCTTATACTATCATCACTTGGCATTGTGGCAGAAACAAAAAGCCACAATGTTTTCTTTTATACATTCTTCCAGAGATGACGTATAGTTTATGGTGGCAATTGAATAAAATTATAATAATAATAATAATGGATTGCATTTATATAGCGCTTTTCGGAACCCCTCAAAGCGCTTTACAATACCACTATTCATTCACTCTCACATTCATTATGTTACTGCATTTGTATTTTGAGAAGAGGTCACCTCAGGATGCAGGAATACAGTAAACAGCAGTATGCTTATTGCTCATCTTTTTTCACCTAGAAAAAAGCCCATAACACTATCCACACAAGTCAAAGTCATCTACTTTCTTACTTTCTCAGTTTCTCATGCCATCAGGATTTCTGAACACCTCAAATTTTTAACATGATATTGCCCAGATGTAGCTCCAAGCCACTTTAACACAGCAAGACTGATTTTTCATGTAGTGATTTGCACATTTGCCTTACAAAGGAAAGAGCCTTGGTTCACTCCCAGGAAGAGGCACAAATCCCTTTGGGGTTGTGTCAGGAAGGCCATGGTGTAACAAATCAAACGCGTGGCACTGTCGTGAACCCTTTTTAACAAGGCTGCAGCCAGAAGTATTACTGAGTTTGATTACATACTATTATATAAAAACAGTGTTTGCTTGACCTTGCCGGAAAATCATTTGCAACTATTTTGCACTATTTGCATTGCATAGAAAAGCTCATGCAGATAAACAGAGGTAAATGCACACATACAGTACTGTGCAAAAGTTTTAGGCAGGTCAGAAAATGCTGTAAACAAAGAATGCTTTAAAAAATGGAAGTGTTTATCATTTATTTTCATCATCAATTAACAAAATGCAGTGAATGAACAAAAGTGAAATCTAAATCAAATCAATATTTGGTCTGACCACCCTTTGCCTTCAAAACAGCATCAATTCTTCTAGGTACACTTGCACACAGTTTTTGAAGGAACTCGGCTGGTAGATTATTCCAAACATCTTGGAGAACTAACCACAGATCTTCTGTGGATGCAGGCTACCTCACATCCTTCTGTCTCATCATTTAATCTCAGACACACTCGATGATTTTGAGATCAGGGCTCTGTGTGGGGCCATACCATCACTTCCAGTAATTTGTATTTTTCTGAAGATAGTTCTTAGTGACTTTGGCTGTATGTTTGGGGTCATTGTCCTGCTGCAGAATACACTTGGGGCCAAAAAACAATCATTTATATTTCTGAAAGCATTCTTTGTTTACAGCATCCCCCCTCCCACCCACACCCACACCTGCCTAAAACTTTTGCACAGTACTGTATATCACAGATTTTATGCATAATGAAAACTAAGGCAACTTGTACAGTTTTGATCCAAGGCACAAAAATAAAATATTAAACTGAAATAAATTTAGGAACGTCAGGAAAACAAAATGAGTTGGTTTGTTTGATTGTTTCACTTCATGTTGAGAACTTAACTCAGACCGGGTCAAAGTATTAACAGATCCAGATATGCATACATTTACTTGCTTTTACTTCTACTGGCTTTGTTACTTGTAAGTACTCCCCCAGAAAAGCATTTCAGATGACGTCCTTTCTAATGCTTCTTTCTCCATCACACACTCTCTTTTGTCCCTTCTTTGCTCTTCTGTTTCATTCTTTCCCTTTTAGCATACTTTCATTTGTTTGTGCTTCACTGTTATTGTCCTCTTTTCACCAACTCTATTTTTCTTTCTTTTCCCCCAGCTTTCTGTTTGACTCTCTGTTACTTTTCTGTACTCTGCACTCCTACCACTCGTACACCCTAAAGCCATTAAGTCATCAACTCATGGCACTATAGGCTTTATAAAGTCTTTGTTTGTTCCTAGGATTTGTTATCCACAAATTGTAAGGAAATTGTATTAAGTTTCATCAAAACAAATGTTTATTTTGAAACAAGTACACAATTATATATGTAGTCTGACTCGCTCTGTGTCAAGCATACTGCTTTGTTTGTTTGCTAAGCTGGGAGCAATATACCATGTTTAACCATCAGTATGATTATTATTGCTTCTCTTTCCTTCAGCTCACATTTTACATTTCATGGGCAGATTTTCAGTGAAACTTTACTTATTTCAAAGCACCCACGTTTATGTTCAAACACAGAATTTGATTTGGGAATAAAATGTTATTCTGCTCATGACCATATGTGCTCTCTTTCAGACTGAGTGGTTTAAGGCTAAATGCAATTTGGATATGGCTCACAAACAATATGGGGTGGGTGAGAAAAAGGGATAAGAATTGTGATTCTTACTGAATACATACAAATGAAACACTGCGCTACCAATATATATATCGTTATGTGTGTATATATATATTCTTATTCTATCTATTTTGTGTCAAAGACTGGTCCAATATAATATTTTTCAAATTACATTTCTTGATAATCTTTAATTTTTCCGATCGTCATCAAACCAGTTTGCTTAACTGTTACTTGTACAGACAATAGCATGACAAAGAGCCAAAATCAAGTGTTTCCTCCTGTAAATCAAGAATTGTTTTCAATAAAAAACAAATTCTCAACACCAAGAACTGAATTAAATTGAACTGAACTGTGAGATTTACAATTATTCCCACTTCTAGTAGGGAAAAGAAGGGCCTATTTTTGTCCTTTACACAAGTTTATATGTGGATGTGTTTTTCATGCAAGGTAACTCTCATTGTGATCTTCGCTATGTGTGGTTATATTCCATGCAGAGAGACAAGATGGACTTTCACAACTGAACTGGCTTGCACTAATTAGAGGGGCTTGACTTTCATATGAAAAACTCTATACCTGGCTGAACAGCCTTGAGGAGAAAGAGAGAAGGATAAAAAAGGGAAGGTTTTGGTTAATGACATTACAAAAGGAACTGGCTCGGGGGATGAAGGCCACCTGTTATGAGAGAAAGAGTACTTGTATTATTCTGGAGAAGTAGCTTCCCTATACATGATGAACTTGAACAGTCGCAAATGATCTTGGAATAAGAAAGAGGGAGCAAAGGAGTCAGAAGAGCTTATCCCAGTAGAAAGTCTATTAGGACTATATGACCTTGAAGGGATATAGGAGAAAGAAGATATGGAAAACAGACAAGAGTAGAGGTTGAAGAGAAAGTGAATCAGAGAGACGAATGGGGTAAAAAAGATGGAGAGCTTGCTGAAAAGCAGAAAAGGCAAAGAGAGTGCAAAAGACAATGAGAAAAGGGCAGTGCTTTAGGGCGGATAAGACAGATAAAAGAAAGATGAACTTTGCTTGGTCAATAACAGCTTTGGGTAGAAGAAAACAGCGAAATAAGAGTCATCTTCAGTCTATCCATGGGGCAAGGAAGAAAAATGGATGGAAATCCAGGGCATAGTAAAAGTAAAAAAAATACCCCAAAAACAAACTTTTTTTTTCTTTTTACTTTAGGGGCTGCGTAAAATGACCTTCAAGATGAGCTGACAGTGATATATCAAATTTATGTTCAGCTCGTAGACTTGGATAGAAAAGAAACTGTAAAAGACAAAGAGAAGCATGAATTTAAAGTTAAACTGAATATGACATTAGAAATGACAAGAGAACAAAGAGAGAGAAACATGGAACATGCTAAACATATAATGCCAAATATGCCAAATTTTCTTTGGTTAGGGCAACCATAAGAAGGGAAGAATGCATAGGGAACTGTCCTGGTTTATTATTCAAACTTCAAGTAAGTGGAAGGGGAGTATAATAAGAAAAAGGTAATGCCCTTTCAATCCCCATAAAATCAGTGACATATTTAACAACAACCTTTTTATCCGCATCTACCTGATGTTGATTCTTTATCGTCAGTTTAATACCTTAACAGCTGTTTTTCAGGTATTCTTAAACCCTTTCCCCATCTTTTAGGTCTGTTTATTCCTAAATTTTTAATGGAGACAAAATCTTTTGGATGTAGTACAATATTGAGTGAGAACACTATAACCAGCAGCTGTGAACGGCTGCAATATAATCCCAGGAGGAAACTGTCCATAGCAAATTTAAAGTGCTTGTTTTTTTCCACTGACAAGCTCAGATTTGTATTGACTGTTTTTAAGTTTATCACCCTTTGCTTTTACATGTATTGATGTCAAGTTGGCCAAGTTCTAAGTTTAGAATTGTGTTGTCCTCCCTCTATCGCCAATGTTGGAAAAGCATTTTTCAGAATTATGGGTTTTAGTACAGAATTTATTTTCCTAATTCCTTGGCTCTAGTTATCCTGGTCAAAACAGTCACTCAAATATAAGCGTCTGGCAAAGTGTATGTGTGGACCGGAGGGCTTCCATTATTTGTAGCTCAGCTAGACACAGTTTCAGCCTAAAAATACTCTCTGAAAGGTTTTAATAATCATATTGCCACAATTAAGAAATGGTCACCTGTAAACCAATTAAATCTTTTTATTTATTTCTTAACATATTTGTACTCCATCTCTGCAATATTTCTATGTTCCTACCCCAAATAGCTCTCTCCAACTCAAAAACACTGATAAAACTTTTAAGACGTCTCACTAAGTGAGTAGACCAGTTGAGTGTCCACATCACTGCTGATGACATACCAATCTGTCTATCCCCCATTCCATTCTCCTCTCAACCATGAACAAAACCCTGAGATTCTTAAACTCCTCCATAATGAGTTTAGCACAACTCTCAGTCTCAAGCTGGGACTCCTTCCTCACCACAGAGGTGACTTTGCAAGTCCCAAAAGCCAGTTTCAGCAGCTGGAAATTGGAACACCAAGGCCTCCACCCTTCATTTCATCCACATTCTCCAGACCCCTACATCCTCTGGCATCCTGGGCAATGGTTCCAGTATGGATCAGTGGATCAGTTTGAGGCTGGTTGCGCCCACTGGGCTAAGAATACTCCCAGTCAGCATTACCCACTGTTACTATTACTATTATTCCCATTGAGGTCTCTTGAATTGCACCTGGTTAAATTGTTCTGGTATCTTGAGTTAGTAAATACTATTTATAGCAGGAGTGTAAAGATCCTTTTAGTTAAAAGGCTACAGAAATGTAACTTCATGCAATTAATTATGCACAATGTAACATAGGTAATCATTTATGAAATTATGTAATTTGTGAACACACCACCACCTTTAGATGTTTATATTGTTTTTTACAAAACAGATGAAAATCTGAGAGCTGAAGACTTATAGTCTTATTAAAAAAATGTCTCTAAAGAACAGAACTCAACAGCTACAGTAGCTCTGTCTAAATTTGGAAAATCAAGCGCACCAACAAAGCTGTTGAGTCATGGGATGTACTTAGTGCTTCACTCTATATAGACTCCTCAGGTCCAAACATAATCTCATACTTACTACCTGCTGTCCACTTACAAGCAGCAGGTAGTAAGTAGAAGATTATTTGCACATTTTCCAAGTGTTTACAGGTAGTGTCATGGTAGCTCCATAGTGTAATGGTTTACACATTCCCTTAGCAAGGGTAAACTCCCTAGTTTATCCTCAATTGGGATTTGTTTCAGGAAGGGTATCCCATGGAAAAATCTGCCAAATTTACTGGAGTTACCTACTGTGGTGACCTCTTTTGATTGAAGAAGCAGCTGGAAGTAGCTATTGTACAGGTAGTGTCACCTTGCCTGCTGTAGAAGAGCTCTCTTACAGTGCTTATTTATTGTTTGGTGAAGCCATATGCAGTATATATAGTTGGCCGTTGAATAATGTCAGTGTAAACTGTGAGAGACAAATGGGCAAAACAGCCATCGTATAAAGTAGACCTTGTTCAGCTACTGTGTATCTATAGGCTGTGCATATAAAAGCATTTTCTATCCTCTTGCTATTGTTTTCAATATTATACATTACCCCTTTCTCTTGCAATGAGCTAAGTTCTGAAAGAGGATCATTAGCCAAATATAATTTTAGATAAGAGGAGTGAGTAAGAATAGGTAGATACTAAGTAGGTATAAAAGCAATCATACAGAAAGCCCAAATCAGTGCAGCAAAGAGGCAAATATACACTCACATGGGCACAAAAACAAACCACCATTGGAAATACATTTAATTCAGAAAAATAAGAGGCAAGGATAATAGAGTAACAATTTTTGTTAATTAATTAATTTGTTAATTATTACTACTATTATGCAGGTCTGTTGGACAGGACGATGCAAACCCATCTAATCAGTTTTATTACTCCCATAGCCATTTGGCCTGTGGCTGCTCTCCTCTACCTTGGAAGGCTTAATAGGTTGGTTATCATCCATTGCAATCAGTGATAAAGGGTGAGCAGCACAGATTATACTTCTAGCAGTCATGTGAAGAAGAACACTTACATTGTCTGCTGATAAATGCTAGCAAATGTAGCTTTGTAATATGTGCTTTACATCATAAAAAGGGCATATTTTTATGACATTTATTGATTGAATTGAATTGATATACCTTTATTAGTCCCACAAGGGGAAATTTCATAAGGCTGCCGACCTATTGCACGCAATGGCGGCCCCATCTTACCCTCCGACCATACATACATTACACAAAACATCACATGGAGAAGACAGGTCAGAGAGCTATAACAATGGAAAATGCACCACACGAGGAAAGATAAGGAGAAAAAAAAAACTCCCCCCAGACTGAGCTCCAACAGGGAGATCAGTTTGAGAACAGAAAAAAAACACCTCTGCACATAGCACATGAAAAAACTCTTAATACACCAAAGAAACACATGACAAGCCACAGGGGTGGGTAAAGGGTAAGAGACAGCCGAATTAGACAGTACATCCGGGCCTTCGTGCGCTGGTCTCCTTGATCCACCGTCAGCATCGGAAGGGGGGATGAGTGTGTGCATATCAGTGTATATGTATGTGTGTGCGTGTCCAGAGTTCAGCTGAGACAGTGTCCTTCGCCCTGCTAGGCTAAGTAAACGGTCTTCCAGCCAACCCAGGTGGCCTTGCATGGAATAGGAGGAACAGACTAAACACAGTCGTTATCAGGGTGTTGTTGTTCAGCTCCAGCCTTGAGACCGCAGCTGGTGCCAAATGGGTATCCGCATGAAGTGATGGTGGTTTTTACTTTAGTGCGAACAGCTCATATGAATTTCAAAGCAGTTCTACAGTCCAACACTGGTCTCTCAATCTCCCGTTGGAGAGCCGCGAGCTTCGCCATACTTGCGTTCTGTGATGTCGTCATTTCTTGTGCTCAAGGAGCCGATTCTGAGAACTCACGGCAGTGTGCCTCCCCGAGATGTCATCCAATTTGCGCCCAGAGATGTTATTCCGAGCTAGCCCTTCCGAGATGTATCCAGTCTGCAGTCAAAGATCTTATTCTGAGTATTCACAGCAGCCGTAGCCTTTCCAAGATCTTATCCGTGCTGCACTCAATGAGCCCATTTTGAGAAACTCACGCCTCTCCCATCATTCCAATCCCAGCGGGCAGCTCTGTGGGGGTTTGAACAGCCGGTTCCGCTTTCTTAATTCTTCGATAAGTCGGGGCCAAGCCAGCTCCGATCTGCCAGAACCCTGTTACCATGGTTCCGAATAGGTAGATATCTTCAGCACCACTGTTGGTCAAGTTACTTGAAAAAAGTAATCAGTAACTATACCGATTACTCCCCTGAAAAAGTAATCCCGTTACTTTACTGATTATTTATTTTCAAAAGTAATTAATTACTTAGTTACTTAGTTACTTTTTAAAAACACGATTTACAACCTGAATAGGTGATAAAGCGATAGATCTTTCAGCCCAATTCTACTTTTTCTGCATAATCCATCATACAAAATGTAATCAAATGGAAAAATCTCTTTTTAAAACTTGTTTTATTAGTTTTAACTTTATGCATCAAGGAAAAATTTAATTATATGCAACATTTTCTGACTGGAAGAAATTTGTTTAACATTTAAACCTATTTTCTGCACATTCCAGCACATAAAATATTTTTTGTGTGTTTACACTCACTCTTTCAAATAGATGCAAGTAAAACACAGCAGAAAATAAATAATAATAATAATACTGTGTATGACTGTGTACGTGACAAATAAAATTTGAATTTGAATTTGAATTTGAATAACATCAAAGACTAGTGGTCCTGTTGCTCTATTTTCACCTGTAAAGCAGGAGTAGGGTAGGCGGAGGGGTGCTCTGGTGCAGGTGTGCTGCAGCGGTCAGTGGAAGAATCCGCGAGTTTCTCTGTGAGTTTCTCTGTGAGTTTTCCATTACGTCGTAGCGCACTCGGTGCTTGCTTGGAAGTTTAGGGGGTTTTTTTCGCTTTAAAAAGAAGTTTTCTTCCCACGCACAACGGACGCTAATGTTTTTGTCACTTTTTATGGAATCAAACTCAAAGTAAGGTCAGTACTTCCACGCTTTAAACGCTGCACGCTCATACTCTCTCCCGCACTCGATATATGATGCACTGTTGATCTGCACACAGCTGTTGTCATGAACGTCGCACTCGCTTACGTCACTGTCATGAGACATTCTCGCAAAAAAGATCACGGTTTTAGTAACGCAGTAACGCAGCGTTCCTACGGGAAAGTAACGGTAATCTAATTACCGTTTTTGCAATAGTAATCCCTTACTTTACTCGTTACCTGAAAAAAGTAATCAGATTACAGTAACGCGTCTCTGTTCAGCACTCAGGCTCACCCAAGCCCAAACTTCTCGTTGAGAAAGGGGTGTCAATTGCATTTAGGGACCAGTTGATCCAATCCATAATTCCTCTTTTAGGTTTTAGAGAACAGACTGTGAGAGAATGTTCCAGGGAAAAGTAATACAAAAATACAAGACTAGACAAGGACATAAGAGGCTAAGTAGGGAAGCTAAGGGAGAGGAAGAGGAGGAGAGGAGAAAAGTGCGACCGCCTTCGTCAAGAGCAAGAGCAGAAAAAGTTGTTTGTCTCTAAACCTAATTTAGCAAAACTCATGACTCTATGATTCCTGTGCCAGTGTTGAGAGTGGTATGGCCTGTCCTAGCCTCCATATATAAATTTCTTATATTTCTACCTTGGTTGGGCATGGCCAAAAAACTGTCCTTAAATATTATGATAAAAACCTCTTAGCTGGCAGAGGAGCCCTGGTATTGGTGAACTTTGCTGTAATCGCCTGAACACTTTTAGGCAACTTTTCTAGTCTTTGGGAGCTCTCTAGGCTTCTTCAGACATTTTGACTGATCCCCAACACCACTGGCTGAAGCCAAGACGTGAACCATAACGTTTCTGAAGAATATAACTTTATGGACCATGGTGAGATATGGTTGGGTTTTGGCTAATAGCTGGTTGGAGAGCAACTTGTTGGTAGAAAAACGCTGTTCTATGCTTATAAACTGTGTTACCATTGATATATTTCATAGTTACAAGAAAAGAAATGGGAACAGTTTTTTCAACAGGCTATTAGCAACAAAATGCCTAAAGATACAATTTAAAATGTGTTATTTTCTAGGTTGCCTGTTATGTGTAGACAAAATAAAGGTTCATCCCATTAAGTTAGATGTCTTTTTGTATTTGGACAGTGCATGGGGCAATGCTAAGTGACTTTTACAATGCTATACGTGTGTATGTTTGTGAGATTTTTGCCTTTTGAAATGCAAGTTAGTGTACAGGGTTAAACTGAAAAAAGGTTTTATATATATATTATAAAATTGTTTGACTGTAAAAAAGTCAAGCAGAGAGTTGAAACTGTAAGCAGTGTAGCTATAAGTAACACTTGAGCTCTCTCCTTGACTGTTTTCCTCTTTCTTCTGCCAAGTTTGTTAATGTAACTCCTTGTTTCTTGTTTTGTTTATTTCTCCTCTCTCCCGCTTTTATTCCCTGCAAATTGCATTTCTATCCCCGGCTCAGGCTGTTTTGTCTCTTTTGATCAGCTTAATATGGCCGGCTCCCACGGTTTTTATCGCTTTTCTTACTCTTCTCTCTTCCATTTTCTCAAAGGCTGCAGTGAATGCAGATGATGACACAAATATTGGCTCAGTAAATTAGTTTTTTGTAATTACTGGAGACTGCCGTACAAAAATATATGTATATATTTTCTTGTGCCCTGCATGTGTGCATCATTCGACATAAGTCATGAAAAACATGTCATTTCAGTAGAAAAGATTCTTACTGTATTTTATTTTAGCCAAAGTGTTTCATTGTTATTCACACGGAGAATCGTTTAGATCTGGATCCTCTTCAAACATGTTCCATTATCAGCTCTGTTTCCCTCAGACAAACTATCTCCATGGTTGTTTTGCTTTTGCACAGACAAGGCGAGGTGATAACAGAGATGCTGAGAGGAGAGATGACTCCACGGGAAGGGATGGGTAAAGCGTGCTTTGGAAATGCACAGAGGAAGGGGGAGGGGAGATAGTTGCTGTTGGATCAAACAGATTTAGAGGTAAAGAGTGACCAGATGGGATGAAATGATTGGCCACGAGGAAAGTTGTACAGCAAGTGGCTGCAAAAATGTCCCATTATGTGACAGAAAATTGGGAACGGACAGAAAAAGAGTAGAAAAAAGCCATGAGAACTACTGTTTAACCAGCTGCTCATTTACAGTCGCCTTCCCTGCGAAAATGTGAAAATGACAGTTTTTTTTCTTCCATAAGTTCAGGTTTCATCATTATTTTTCTTCTGTCATTTCTTATTCTCTTTTTGTGTTTCTTTCCCTGTCTGTCTGTGTCGTTTTCCCCTATTAGTGCTATCGATGCATAGCACACAGATGGGAGCCTGTTGGCAAAGAACACACACACAGACCTATGTTTTATTAATGCATGCTGCAGTGTAGCTTTTGCATCTTCCCTTCATATAAATTTAGTCTCTGGTATGAAGACTTGCTATTCTTCCTTGGTTCTTATTAAGTGTACCAGGCAAGACTTGAGGCTTTTTTACCAGCTCTTCTATTCTTTAATTTTTCTGCCATCTTTGCATCTAAATATCTTAAGTTTAAGTAAAAAACATTTTGTATACTTTCTGTGTCCTTTTGCTGCACCACTTCCATCTGCCTCACCTACCGTTCTTTGCTCTTAAGTGGACTGATATCTCTCTGCAGCTGACTGTGAAGTAGACAGTATCGAGTACTTGTCAGCATGCCGGATCCCTCATGTTTTACCTTGTTCTTCCTCTGTCATTAATTTTACTCTATCGTTTCTCCTTTGTATCGTTTTCTGTTTTTCTCTGACTGTTAACCCTTTAAGACCTACCATAGAACCAAGTCCGCCAGAGCTTACTTTATATTTTTACATGCTGT